>NC_084603.1:42751118-42808618 GCF_033807715.1 Cololabis saira
GGGTGAATTCTGGGGGGGCGTGTGTAGTTTATCATTCATGTGATGTGTACATAATTCACCTGCATAGAGATGTTAGTCACAGCATTACCATACAGTGTTTATTCAGGTTATAATTTATGTTGTTACTAGTGTTTTGGTCTATGCGTTTACAGTTTTTCTCGATTGCTTAAGCATGATTTTCAAAACAGGGCCTGTGTTTTCAAAACACTACACACAATTAGCACAACAACACACCAAATTAGCAAAACACTACAGATCCTTTGCAAAATTAAACACGCTTGTAAAAACTATACACTTCTTTTTAAAAACCACACTTTGTTACCATATGAAACACACACGTTTCACATTACTATACTCTGTTTGCACGAGTTAAACTCTGCTGTGATAAACCTAAAACACTTTTAGCACTTCTACTTCCCTATGATTAGAGTAGGCTACCATCAACAAAGTACAAATATAATGTAAATTCACCAAACACTACACAAGACCAATGTTGCAGACTGAAGAAACTCATTTATTTCTCAACACGCCCAAAATGTTGACATGGAGATTCATAATACTGTAACAAAACGTCACTTTGCATATTGTAAGTTACTGTAAAAAAAAAAAACTAGACGTTGTCTCTTCTCCTAGCTGGATCTGGCCAGAGAATTTCATCAACATCGCAGGCAATGTTATCATTAGCAAGAAACCTTGGAAAGAAACGTCTTGAATGACGAATCCATCCTTGCATTGCTGGTACCTCCATCTGGTCACAGGCTTCCTCCATGGCTTGGATGAGGGACTTCAGCCTGGAGACAGAGATCATATACTTTCCACCGCCATGCCAAGAAAAACTCTTTTATAGTGTTGAGGAATGGAGAGTATGGTGGAAGATATAGGACGGTGTTAGCTTGGAGCTGATTGAGTGTTACAGCATTGTTGGCCAAAACCATGTTTACTATCTCCCTCTCTTGCTGTTCTGGGAACATAGGAGACATTTAGATTTAAAATAATTCCCCTTTGTCGTTCCTGACCCTCAATCTTATGTAGAAAACAAAACAGTATACAATACAGTAGTACAGTAAAAGGTAACAGAAGTGCTGATAGTGCATAGAATACAGTACTGTAAGTAGTTACTGAAACCGTGCAGATGTTTTTGATATGTTATTTTTACAATACCTATTTTCCAGTCAAAATGTTCTTACAGTATCACACTTGCCACTGTATATCGGCTTAGATTTGGCTGTTCTCGCAGTCCAGCCCCCCTCAGCGTCAGGCCGTGGTTGACAACGTGGTCAACCAGTGTTGCTCGGATCTCATTTGTCAGATTCGGTCCTCTTTGAGCACCTTCTTGTCTTCATATTCCTCTACCTTTACCTCCAGCATGGCCTCCTCCTCCTCCTCCTCCTCCTTGTCTTAGTCTTTCTCTGACTCTTTCCATTGTGCTTGAAGACCAATGAACTCACCTGCTGCTTTTTATAGCGCAGATACACCTGATTGGTGTGTCTACAATTAAGCAAACAAGTGTTTTCACACCTGATGACTGTGTTGAACCAATTGGTTGGACCGTGTGCTAATTTGACAGTCAGTGCTTTGGTATTGCAAGGAAGTGACTTCATGATGGATTTTTGTGTGTAATGTACGTTTAGTGATTTGAAAGTCACTGTGTGTAGAGTTTTGCAACAAGTGTGAGGTTGACAATGTGCTTATAGTTGTGCAAATATGGGCTGATGCTTTGCTTCTTGAGTGTAAGGTTTTGCTAATAGTGTACTACGTTTAATTTTAGTGTGTAAGCAATCGAAAAAAACTAATGTGTAACGGTCCTAAGTACGGTGACGTTTTTGGAGTCAGTTAGTTCTGTGATGAGAAGCGCGAGCGTCTTAACGTTTAGTTTGAGTTAACTGGTGGATTCAATAAAGGGACACACGTGTCCGCACCGTGAGAAGTTGTCGGCTCATCTATTTTCACGATTTCCACAATATACTGTTTAGTCTGGCATTTCGGACTGGTGTAATAACCGACAATCGTTAAAATCTAGAATAGATTTATTTTTAAATTCATCCTCTTCACTTCAATATGTATGCCCCAGCAGCAGAAGATATTACTGTAACGAGGCTGTAGCCACTGATGGATTAATTATGCAAGTTCATCTTAAGGTAACATATCAAATCACCCTACCCTCTTATAAATCTGTTTAAGGGAAATATTTGACTTTTTTTTTTACTCTCTCTCTTTCTCTCTTCTGCTCCGTCCCTCTCCTTTTTGCATTTGGACTTTGAGTTAAATTGCGTTTGTTAGATACGCTTTTTCTGCTCTCTAACTCTGCCGCTTACTGTCCGTGGTGCAGAAAACAGATGCGTATTAGGGTGCTTTCACACCTGTGGCCCGTTTGTTTTGTTCCGATTCAGGGGCTAAATCCATACAGTTGTTTCGTTTCTTGTTTGTGGGGTTTGTGTTCACAAGGCAACCGTCTGTACCGGTTCAAAGCTGTTATCAAATGCCATGCGCGAACCAGCTGCTCTCTGATTAGTCAAACAGAGACGTTCTATAAACCAGCCTGGACATTGCAGACAGCACAGATGTGGTACACTGTATATCAGTGGATGGGAAGAAAATTCTACTGATATTCGATGTGCCGCATCTTGTAAAATCTGTGCGTAACAACTTTAAAAATCATGGTCTGAAGGTTAGTTTCATTATTATCATTATCATTATCATTATCAGTGGGTCTGACAGTCCAGACTACATCTGGTCCAATCTTGTAAACCACACGAATAGTATCAAGCCACTTGTATCACACCAGCTTCTTTTCTCTTGTGTTACAGATAGGAGCCAGACAAGCCCAGTGGAAACAAATCTTTTATGATATTGACAGACAGAACTCTCTCCGCATGGCTCCAAAAATAACCAGGAAGCATGTATCACTGCCGCCTTTCACCAACATGCCAGTTCCACTTGCAACTCAAGTGTTCAGTCACACTGTGGCAGCCGGTAGGCAACTCATTTTTATTTTACTTTTGACAGCCTGATGGAACTTTTAAAATGTACAGAAATTTACTGAATCAACATATACAACATTTTTATGATGCATCTTACATTAATACAGCAATCAGAATTCAATCTGATTTTTGTTGGATCAAATTGTTATGCCTGTGTATTCTTACATTTTAAATGATATCTCTTCACCCTTATTACAATATCTGATGTAATAATCGTACAATCATAATTCAAGGTATTAATTATGACTATTTGAAATACTTACTGATCATCACAGATTAATTTTCCAATTTTTGGCAATGATTATTAGAGTCAATGTAGATGAAACTTCCTTCACAGAAGCTACTCCGATGACAATCCATGGCGCCGACCTCTTGGACCAGGAAGTGATCAACAGACGAGCGTCCTCATGGACAGCCTTCACTGGATCTCATCTTGGACCTTCAGGTTGGCTACAAAACATTACATATGGTGTGGTCAGAAAAAGGCAAAGGACAACTGACATTTTCCAAATTCTTGTCTTCAACAAACTGAGCAAACTGTACCTGTCCTCAGTAGAGTGCTGAAAACTCTGTAATATGTTACTACAGACCTGGATTCACTCCCCCTTGCCAGCGCGGCTTCATCCTCACAATCCGCAGTGTCATGTTGATTGTCCAGCAGCTGGGGAAAGAATTGGGAGAACTAAAATTCCTCTGTACAGCCAAGCTGAATCAGGACTGCCTTGAGGTAATTAATTAATACAATTATTGAATAGTAGAAATAGTGTGCAAGACAGAAGTAATATTATGTCCTCTAATAAGCCATCTTATATGTTATCTCCCCTCCCCCAAAGAATCTGTTCTCTGTGATCCGTGGCAAGGGTGGACACAGGTTCAACCCAACAAGCAGGGAGTTTGCCTGAGCCCTCAAAAGTGCCTCCATTGCAAATCTTACCAACAACATGGGGAGCAACTGCCTGTCTGATAATGGCACCCTTTTGCTCAGCACATTTCCTGACCTCAGACTTCACCTGAATCCCCCGACATCGTCTACCTCACAGGTATGCATCAACAAAAGTCACTTGTGTATGGCTGCCTGTCACCTGCCCATTGACAATAAATGTGCACATTTGCTCACCCTTTTACAAAACTGTACTTTCTCAATTTCATTTAGACTAGGAACCTGTATATTTGGTCAAACTTTCAATTAAACATACTATAAAGTCCTTATTGACACCTGCACAATGTATATGCATGTACATTCTAATAATTTCTAGTTTTTATTGTTGCACTACACCTTTACACGTGGGTACATTACTGCTGTGTCATTGTGATATATTAGCCAAATCCCCATGTCTTTCCTGGTTAAATAAAGGTAAAAAAAACACCCAGTTCAACCTGCTGTATATGATAATGCATGAAGTCAATAGATTAAAAAAATAATAATAAATGAGTCTAACTCATGCTTATATGTTACATAAAGTGTATTACAGAATGTGAAGAACCCACAGAGGAGATGGAGGTAATGACAGAGGAGATTGTGGTGTCAGACTGCATTCAAGGTGAAGTCTTGACGTTCATATCTGGCTGGTTGATCAGGGAGCTGAAGGAGGACCCACTACTCTCCTCCTGCGCCAGATGTGAGGAACTGCTGATCCATGTCAATCATGCCGACCACAGCTATGCTGCAACGCTTGGAGACTCGAATATTTTCCTTAAAAGGAAAAAATACACACATGAGGCCAAGTTAATTGAACCATCTAGAGTCTTTCAAGAAGCAGTGATAAAGATGGAGGCAAAACTACAAGAGTCACTGAGAGTGCACTGGGCAGAGTGCAGTCTCCGCAGGACTTTGAGGCAGGAGGTGGAAAACTCTAACGCTTTCTCTGTCCTCGCAGAAGCACACCCGGTGCAATTTGTTCTGCAAGAAAAAATAATGGACAAATACATCATGTGCAGGATTGGAGCAGAGTTAAGGAAGGGCAACAGGAAAATAAAGGAGGATAAGACGACAGCCAGGAGAAAACTGAAATGTTTCACCAGTTCGCTGTGAAATATTTATATTTCTGCTTTTCTATTGCAATGCTTGGTATGTTGGTGTCTCCAAGTCTTCCCTTAGCCGTCTTCAGCTTGTTCAGAATGACACATCACTCCGGTTTTATTTGCTCTTCACTGGCTTCCTGTTTCTTTTAGAATTGTTTTTAAAATGTTAAAAATGTTAAATCTAAAATGATAATCTTTGTTTTGCCCTCAATGGGCTTGCCCCTGTTTATTTATGTGAACAAGTGCTAGTTCAGAACTCCACTAGAGGCCTACGGTCCTCAAATCAGCTCCTGCTGGAAGTCCCTAGGACCAGGACTAAACTCTGAGGTGATCGGGCCGTATCGGTAGCTGGACCAGGACTAAACTCTGAGGTGATCGGGCCGTATCGGTAGCTGGACCAGGACTAAACTCTGAGGTGATCGGGCCGTATCGGTAGCTGGACCAGGACTAAACTCTGAGGTGATCGGGCCGTATCGGTAGCTGGACCAGGACTAAACTCTGAGGTGATCGGGCCGTATCGGTAGCTGGACCAGGACTAAACTCTGAGGTGATCGGGCCGTATCGGTAGCTGGACCAGGACTAAACTCTGAGGTGATCGGGCCGTATCGGTAGCTGGACCAGGACTAAACTCTGAGGTGATCGGTCCGTATCGGTAGCTGGACCAGGACTAAACTCTGAGGTGATCGGGCCGTATCGGTAGCTGGACCAGGACTAAACTCTGAGGTGATCGGGCCGTATCGGTAGCTGGACCAGGACTAAACTCTGAGGTGATCAGGCCTTCTCCGTTGCTGGACCAGGACTAAACTCTGAGGTGATCGGGCCGTATCGGTAGCTGGACCAGGACTAAACTCTGAGGTGATCGGGCCGTATCGGTAGCTGGACCAGGACTAAACTCTGAGGTGATCGGGCCGTATCGGTAGCTGGACCAGGACTAAACTCTGAGGTGATCGGTCCGTATCGGTAGCTGGACCAGGACTAAACTCTGAGGTGATCGGTCCGTATCGGTAGCTGGACCAGGACTAAACTCTGAGGTGATCGGGCCGTATCGGTAGCTGGACCAGGACTAAACTCTGAGGTGATCAGGCCTTCTCCGTTGCTGGACCAGGACTAAACTCTGAGGTGATCGGGCCGTATCGGTAGCTGGACCAGGACTAAACTCTGAGGTGATCGGGCCGTATCGGTAGCTGGACCAGGACTAAACTCTGAGGTGATCGGGCCGTATCGGTAGCTGGACCAGGACTAAACTCTGAGGTGATCGGGCCGTATCGGTAGCTGGACCAGGACTAAACTCTGAGGTGATCGGGCCGTATCGGTAGCTGGACCAGGACTAAACTCTGAGGTGATCGGGCCGTATCGGTAGCTGGACCAGGACTAAACTCTGAGGTGATCGGGCCGTATCGGTAGCTGGACCAGGACTAAACTCTGAGGTGATCGGGCCGTATCGGTAGCTGGACCAGGACTAAACTCTGAGGTGATCGGGCCGTATCGGTAGCTGGACCAGGATTAAACTCTGAGGTGATCGGGCCGTATCGGTAGCTGGACCAGGACTAAACTCTGAGGTGATCGGGCCGTATCGGTAGCTGGACCCAGGCTCTGGAATAAACTGCCCCCAGAAATGCGCACCATCACTAACTTTGGGGTTTTTAAATCCAGACTGAAAACCTGGTTATTTAGACTGGCTTTTAATACATAGTATTGATGTGAAATATTCTTAATTTAATTTTAATGGTTTTATTATGTTGTTTTTAAATTGTTTTGTTTTAATGTGGATTTTAATGGAAAACACTTTGGTCACCCTGTGTGTTGTAAAGGGCTTTAGAAATAAAGATTGATTGATTGATTTCGGGCAAAGAGATTGGAACGTCTGACTTCATGCACAATAAAATAACTGCTAAAATCCCATTGAATGTGTGCGCTTCCGTTTTCTCTATAAATATTTCGGATTCATGTTGTTTATAACAAGTTATCTCTGAATATAAAAAAATCTAATTTTATTATCTTTGATGGCAAAAAAAAAAAATCATACAAGGATTTATCTAAAATTACAATTGAGTCTACAGAAATGCCCCAAGTATCATCTACAAGATTTCTAGGATTAATTATTGATGAGCGTTTGTGCTGGAGAGAACAGGTTTATTGTTTGAGTAAGAGAATAAACAAATCTATTGGCATAATAAGTAAAGTTAGACACCTTGTTTCTAAGCAGTGTCTACTTACTCTTTATTACAGTCTTTTCTATCCTCACCTTTCATATTGCAATATTGTTTGGGGGAGTACATTTACAGCTACTCTCCATAAAATAAAATCTTAATTCTCCAGAATGGTTTTGTAAGACTTGCATCTCGATCTGTCTGGGATGCTGCTCCATTATTTAAAAAATCTACAGATCCTTACTATTTATGACATCAACAGTTACCAAATATGCATTTTTCTTTAAAAGATATTTTCCTCAGAAGGAAATGTTCCTGAGCAATTTAGTTCATACGTTACCACAAACTCTCAATTTCATTCTTACTCAACACGGCAGGCCCTAGCCCTACATCCGCTGAAATGTCTGGAATTGCTTTTCCCACTGTTAATGTTTCTTTTGTATTTCATATTCTGTGTTGCCATTTGTTCAGCATAATATTAATATTTTCATGATCATGTCTACAGTATTTTTTTTTATTTTCATTTCATTCATGTTCTGCATGCAATTTTTATGATACATTATTTATTTTTATGATTTTGTATCCTCATAACTTTATTGTTAAATGTTATTAGGTGGGGGCTCCTCATAAGCCTACTGGCTCGCTCGCTCCTCCCTGCACAGTTTCTTTTAACTGCACTTATTTGTGTAATGTTATTTTTATTTCATGTTATGTGCTAAATAAACTAAAACTAAACTATTATCTTGTTCAAAACCAAACGTAGCGTCAACGTTAGCAAAACCGTGTCAAAATTGTAAGCTAAAGTCAACTAAGGTTCGTGAATGCCCTCGCTACCTAATTTTCGTAATGCTAAATATGGCTGTTAGTTATGTAAATATCTAATATCAGCAAAAGAAAATGTAAATAGCCCACTTACCTCTACCGATAACACAACGCAACGTAACTAAAAGCCGCTGCCATGATCCATCCACACGTGGTTCTCCTCCTCCTTCTTAGGAGACAGGAAGTGAGGTCAGAGCGGCGACCACGCCCCTTTAGGAGACCGGAAGTGTATACCATTCCATACCATTGCCAGTAACGGTAATGCGCTATCTTGTGTATAGAGGATCTTTGGTCAAATGAACGCGGAAGGAGTTTCCTCTTCCGCACCCCGGGAAAAACGACACGCCCCTTTCGGCGCAAACCGCAGCCGTCGGCTTTAGGCTGATTTATGGTTCCGCGTTACACCAACGCACCTCTGTGTCGATTTAACGTGGAACCATAATTCAGGCTTTACCCATTCAATTATGCGCTCGGCTCAGAGCGGAGTTCAGCGGCGGGCCGGAGGACGCCTGTCGCAGCCGGGTTTGCGCTGAGCAAACCCTGCCCGAATTGAACATTTTTTAATTTCACCGTGCCGCGGGCACGACATCTCGGCACGTCCAATAAGAGAGAAGGGGGTGGAGGCTGCACCGACTCCTCTCCTTGCGCCGGTAGCACATACAGTGGGGAGAACAAGTATTTGATACACTGCCGATTTTGCAGGTTTTCCCACTTGAAAAGCATGTAAAAGTCTGTAATTTTTATCATAGGTACTCTTCAACTGTGAGTGACAGAAGCTATAAAAAAAATCCAGAAAATCACATTGTATGATTTTTAAGTAATTCATTTGCATTTTATTGCATGACATAAGTATTTGATCACCTGTCAACCAGTAAGACTTCCGGCTCTCACAGACCTGTTAGTTCTTCTTTAAGAAGCCCTCCTGTTCTCCACTCATTACCTGTATTAACTGCAGCTGTTTGAACTCGTTACCTGTATAAAAGACACCTGTCCACACACTCAATCAAACAAACTCCAACCTCTCCACAATGGCCAAGACCAGAGAGCTGTGTAAGGACATCAGGGATAAAATTGTAGACCTGCACAAGGCTGGGATGGGCTACAGGACAATAGGCAAGCAGCTTGGTGAGAAGGCAACAACTGTTGGCACAATTATTAGAAAATGGAAGAAGTTCAAGATGACGGTCAATCTCCCTCGGTCTGGGGCTCCATGCAAAATCTCACCTGGTGGGGCATCAATGATCATGAGGAAGATGAGGGATCAGCCCAGAACTACACGGCAGGACCTGGTCAATGACCTGAAGAGATCTGGGACCACAGTCTCAAAGAAAACCATTAGTAACACACTACGCTGTCATGGATTAAAATCCTGCAGCGCACGCAAGGTCCCCCTGCTCAAGCCAGTGCATGTCAAGGCCCGTCTGAAGTTTGCCAATGACCATCTGGATCATAGACATATATAAAGACTAGATGACTCGTCCGCGCTGCTGCCAATGGAGAGCGACGTCGTCACACGGCGGCCATCTTGCCACAGGAGAGCTCGCTCACTTCAACATTGTGTTTAATGGTGCCTGTACTGCTTAAACAACCTTAACTTGCTCAATTCTCAACAGATTTTCAAACAGTTTGGTCTGTTATGAACGTCAGAGATGTAGTTATGACACTGCATACTTGTGAATAATTATAAACATTGAAAAACGTACTTTTATATGAAAATAACCAGAAACAGATAGCTATGACATATTTATATTAAATCAATATTTCTATAGTATTCTTAGTAATATTTATATTTACATTATAACATATATACATGTATATTATTACCATATAACATGTGTGTGTATATATATATATATTATAACATGTTTATATATTATTACATTATGATGTATTTACATCATGACATAACATCTGTGTATATGTTATAATGTAAATATAAATATTACTAAGAATACTATAGAAATTCCAAATTTAATATAAATACCATGTCATAGCTATGTTTCTGGTTATTTTCATATAAAAGTACGTTTTTCAATGTTTATAATTATTCACAAGTATGCAGTGTCATAACTACATCTCTGACGTTCATAACAGACCAAACTGTTTGAAAATCTGTTGAGAATTGAGCAAGTTATGGTTGTTTTGCAGTACAGGCACCATTAAACACAATGTTAAAGTGAGCGAGCTCTCCTGTGGCAAGATGGCCGCCGTGTGACGACGTCGCAGCAGCGCGGACGAGTTATCTAGCCTTTATATATGTCTATGATCTGAATGATCCAGAGGAGGAATGGGAGAAGGTCATGTGGTCTGATGAGACTAAAATAGAGCTTTTTGGTCTAAACTCCATTCGCCGTGTTTGAAGGATGAGTACAACCCCAAGAACACCATCCCAACCGTGAAGCATGGAGGTGGAAACATCATTCTTTGGGGATTCTTTTCTGCAAAGGGGACAGGACGACTGCACCGTATTGAGGGGAGGATGGATGGGGCCATGTATCGCGAGATCTTGGCCAACTTCCCTCAGTAAGAGCATTGAAGATGTACCCAGGGGGCAAGGGGGAGTGTGCTGCATTTGCCCTGCTATAAAAGGTAGTCCACCACAAATAATACCTATGACCCAGTAGGAACACAACCTATATGGACTACCTGGCCAATTTTTTGCTGGAAATTCAATATGGCCACCTTAATATTGGCCACTTATCAAAACATAGCTTGGTGATAACTTTTGAACCAAATGGGCTAGAAATGCAAACTTGGTGTCTATTTAATGGTTTCAGAGCATGAGAAAACCATTAGAATACTTATTTTTATGATTGGGTGTATCTGGACCTTTAATTTGCATATTTCTAACACGGACGTCCCTGAAAAGGGGCTTTTCTATGCATTTTTCTAGTGACAGCTAACTGTTATGGCAAATAATCTGCTTTTTAAGCAATGTCAACACATTTGGTCAGTTTGAGAATTCATTTCTATGTTGTCAATATGGCTGCAGTCATAAATAACGTATGGAATTACATTTTAGCTCAGATTCTTTCTAGAGTTGTGGGGATGATTGCAGAAAAACAATATGAGAAAACGTCTACAATGTATCTTAAAGATTACATTTTAATAAACTAAATATAAGACATATATACGTAGACGCCGCATCGAGTGTTCTTGCCCGCTGCTGTGATACGTCAACGTCGCCGCCATATTGGATGTTCAAGACTGCGCTGTAAACTAATACAAGTAAATGGACTTATTTTCATAAAGCGCCTTTCTACAAAGAAATGTACGTTTTACGTCTCATTTATTCATTCACACACGCACATAATATATTATTATATTATAATATATAATATAATAAAACAAATTTTCTAATAACAAAATAACCTATTTGAACCATTTTTCAGACAATAAAATAACTGAAAAAAATTGAAAAATGGTTTTGTGACTTGAAATATTTTAAATGTTTATGTAAAATATGCTTTGTTGATGAGAAAACATGTTTCTGTATTTTTCTTATTTTTTGAGGGGGGATATATATTGTTTTTCGGCACTACCTTGTTCTCTATAGCTGATATAACATGAATTACTCCTATGTGGGATCAATAAAGTTCTTATTTTTTCCATCTGAGAAAATTAAATATATTATATTTGGTGGTAACTGTTTCCCAAGTATATTAGTGCGTGTTTGAATGAATAAATGAGACGTAAAACGTACATTTCTTTGTAGAAAGGCGCTTTATGAAAATAAGTCCATTTACTTAGTTTACAGCGCAGTCTTGAACATCCAATATGGCGGCGACGTTGACGTATCGCAGCAGCTCCATGGGAGGATACGTATGTCTATGGGTCTGACCCCTCAGGTCCGGCCAGAACCGTCCCGGTGGTCCCGGCAGTGAGAGCAGACCCACTGGGTCGGAACTTCCCGACCTGCAGGAGACGTAACAGTCCGACTTCCGTCCTGCTTTAGCTCGACTTGTGTCTGGTCCGAACGAGGCCGGACCCGGGCTGGTGTCGGACCCGGGCTGGTGTCGGACCCGGTTCTGGTGTGGGACCCGGTGTGGGACCCGGTTCTGGACCCGGTGCCGGACCCGGGCTGGTGTCGGACCCGGTGTCGGACCTGGTGTCGGACCCGGGCTGGTATGTAGTATACAGTATGTAGTATGTAATATGCAGTATGTAGTATATGGTATGTAGTATGCAGTATGTAGTGTACAGTATGTAGTATGTAGTATGAAGTATGTAATATACAGTATGTAGTGTACGGTATGTAGGATACGGTATATAGTATGCAGTATGTAGTATACGGTATATAGTATGCAGTATGTAGTGTACGGTATATAGTATGCAGTATGTAGTATACGGTATATAGTATGCAGTATGTAGTGTACGGTATATAGTATGCAGTATGTAGTGTACGGTATATAGTATGCAGTATGTAGTGTACGGTATATAGTATGCAGTATGTAGTGTACGGTATGTAGTATACAGTATGTAGTGTACGGTATGTAATATACGGTATATAGTATACAGTATGTAGTGTACGGTATGTAGTATACGGTATATAGTATACAGTATGTAGTGTACGGTATGTAGTATACGGTATATAGTATACAGTATGTAGTGTACGGTATGTAATATACGGTATATAGTATACAGTATGTAGTGTACGGTATGTAATATACGGTATATAGTATACAGTATGTAGTGTACGGTATATAGTATACAGTATGTAGTGTACGGTATATAGTATACGGTATATAGTATACAGTATGTAGTGTACGGTATGTAATATACGGTATATAGTATACAGTATGTAGTGTACGGTATGTAGTATACGGTATATAGTATGCAGTATGTAGTGTACGGTATGTAGTATACGGTATATAGTATACAGTATGTAGTGTACGGTATATAGTATACAGTATGTAGTGTACGGTATGTAATATACGGTATATAGTATACAGTATGTAGTGTACGGTATATAGTATGCAGTATGTAGTATACGGTATGTAAGATGCAGTATGTAGTATGCAATATGTAATATGCGGTATGTAAGATGCAGTACGTAGTATACGGTATATAGTATGCAGTATGTAGTATGTAGTATGTTGTATGAAGTATGCAATATGTAGTATACGGTATGTAGTATGCAGTATGTAGTATACGGTATGTAGTATGCAGTATGTAGTATGCAATATGTAGTATACGGTATGTAAGATGCAGTATGTATGCAATATGTAGTATGCGGTATGTAGTATGCAGTATGTAGTATGCAGTATGTAAGATGCAGTATGTAATATGCAATATGTAGTATACGGTATGTAGTATGCAGTATGTAGTATGCGGTATGTAGTATGCGGTATGTAGTATGCGGTATGTAGTATGCAGTATGTAGTATGCGGTATGTAGTATGCAGTATGTAGTATACAATATGTAGTATGTAGTATGCAGTATGCAATATGTAGTATACGGTATGTAGTATGCAGTATTTAGTATGCAATATGTAGTATACGGTATGCAGTATGTAGTATGTAGTATGCAGTATGTAGTATGCAGTATGTAAGATGCAGTATGTACTATGCAATATGTAGTATGCAGTATGTAGTATGCAGTATGCGGTATGTAGTATGCGGTATGTAGTATGCAGTATGTAGTATGCAGTATGCAATATGTAGTATACGGTATGTAGTATGCAGTATGTAGTATGCAGTATGTAGTATGCGGTATGTAGTATGCAGTATGTAAGATGCAGTACGTAGTATACGGTATGTAGTACGCAGTATGTAGTATGCAATATGTAGTATACGGTATGTAGTATACGGCATGTAGTATGTAGTATAGGTATGTAGTATGCAGTATGTAGTATGCACTATGTAGTATGCAGTATGTAGTATGCGGTATGCGGTATGCAGTATGTAGTATGCAGTATGCAGTATGTAGTATGCAGTATGTAAGATGCAGTACGTAGTATACGGTATGTAGTATGCAGTATGTAGTATGCAATATGTAGTATACGGTATGTAGTATACGGTATGTAGTATGCAATATGTAGTATGCAATGGCCCGGTTTCACAGACAAGGCTTAAGCCTAGTCTAGGACTAAAATGCTGTTTGAGCTGGCTTAACTTTAAGTCACTTGCACAGACATATCTTAAAATAGTCATAGATTTAGTCTGTTCTGGATTAAACAAAGCCAATTGCAAGAGGGTGGATTAGAGCTACTCTAGGACTAAATTGAAGTTTATATTAATCCTGCAAAGAGGCAGGTTTAACTTCGGCTTAGTACTTTTTGTGAAAGGGAGCACAGATGATTTGGGAGCATGGAGTATTTGGAATATCTAAATGAAGACCAATATTCGCTACAGAGGCCAGCCAGACAAATACTTGTGGACAGGAGTAATCCATTGAATCAGTTTGATGAAATAACTTTCCGAGACCGCTTTCGTATGTACAAAGAAGATGTACTGGAGATAATTACTTTGCTTGAGCCTAGACTTTCCTCCATGTCTCAAAGAGGAAGGCCTGTACCCAGTTCTCCAGGTGATTTGTGTGGTGTCAGCAAAGCAACAGCGTGTAGAATAGTTCACAATGTCTGCAGTGCCATTTGTGAACTGAGAAATCTGTACATTAAGTTCCCTGATGCTGCTGAGCAAGCCAACTATAAAGTGCGATTCTACGAATATGGGAACTTCCCAGGAGTGATTGTATTGATGGATGTCATGTTGAAATCAAGTGTCCATCAACTCCTGATGCTGAGGAGTAAAGGAACCGTAAGAACTGGTTTTCCATCAATGTTCAGGCTGTATGCATCCCAATTTAGAGTTTTCAAACATTGTTGCCCGTTTGAAGGGAGCAACACATGACTCAAGGATATTTCACAACTCTTCATTGTGTGCTCAGTTTGAGAGAGGGCAACATAGCGGAATACTAATTGGTGACAGTGCATATCCGCAGAGTTCCTATTTATTCACACCTTGGCCACATCCCACAACAACTGAGCAGCAAAGATATAACAGAGCTCATATTCGCACTAGAGGGATGGTCAAGCGTATGTTTGCAGTGTGGAAAAATCAATTCCAGTGTTTATGCAATACACTTCGTTTTGAGCCAAGAAGAAGCTGCAAGGTGATCATTGTTACAACTGTTCTGCACAACTACCTGAAGCTGCACAACTACCTGAAGCAGTATAATTGTCCTGACCCTCCAATGGAAGACCAGAATGATTCAGATGTGCCCATGCCAGTCCAACGAGGACTTGCACTCAGAGCTGCTTTCACATTGCAGTGCAATATTGCAGTGCAATAGTGTGCTGAAAAATTAAATGAGAAACTCAACCAAGGCTGTCCTAAAATTTAGGTTGTGGTGACTACAATACTCACACTCTTGTCAAGTGTATTTCATTACATTACATAGCTATCTCATGCATCTTTCTTTGAACAACTCTCTCTTCTAATTTCATATCCAATTCGACCTGTAGAATTCTCATTTTCATGTCATGCTCTTCTTTCAGATATTTCATTTTCTGCTCATGAACTTCTAAGGCTAACTTTTCATGCATTGACATCCTTTTTGGTCTCTGCTGGAAGGTGGTGGCAGCATCTTTTCTCTCAGATGTGGAGGGTGCACAGTCACTGTGCACTGGCTCTTCCACCAGGGTTAGAATAATTTCCTCTGGGAAAAGAACACTGTTAGATACAAAAGTGTGGTTACATTTTTATTTGCATTGAATTCACTGCAAATGGCAGCCCAAGCATTGTTCTTCTTATGTTCAACAGCAGCACTATGCCCTTTACTTTCAATAACAGCATGATTTCCCAAAATTTGTTTAAGTAGTTTTTTTTCCATACGTATAGTTCTTTGAGCGTTTCTTTTAGCTTCAACCATGTTTGGTGTCAAAATTCCCTCCAGCAAAACTGTCCTCAATTCCGTTCCAGGTTTTTATGAACACCATTAGGCTAACAGACTGTGCTCCCACTTAGGCTAATGAGGCGTTCTCATTTAAACTTACTCCAGGACTCCACAGTCTGGGACTAACTAAAACAAATATAAGCCACGCTCATGCAAGCCACTTAAATGACCTAGCTTTACTAGTCTGACTTAGGCCTACTCCTGGCTTGATATAAGCCTTGTCTGTGAAACCGGGCCAATATGTAGTATGCAATATGTAATATGCGGTATGTAAGATGCAGTACGTAGTATACGGTATGTAGTATGCAGTATGTAGTATGCAATATGTAGTATACGGTATGTAGTATACGGCATGTAGTATGTAGTATAGGTATGTAGTATGCAGTATGTAGTATGCAGTATGTAGTATGCAGTATGTAGTATGCAGTATGTAGTATACAGTATGTAGTATGCAGTATGCAGTATGCAGTATGTAGTATGCAGTATGTAGTATGCAGTATGTAGTATACGGTATGTAGTATGCGGTATGTAGTATACGGTATGTAGTATGCGGTATGTAGTATGTAGTATACGGCATGTAGTATGTAGTATAGGTATGTAGTATGCAGTATGCAGTATGTAGTATGCAGTATGTAGTATACGGTATGTAGTATGCAGTATGTAGTATACGGTATGTAGTATGCAATATGTAGTATGCAATAGCCCGGTTTCACAGACAAGGCTTATATCAAGCCAGGATTAGGCCTAAATCAGACTAGTAAAGTTAGGTAATTTAAGTGGCTTGCATGAGCGTGGCTTATATTTGTTTTAGTTAGTCCCAGACTGTGGAGTCCTGGAGTAAGTTTAAATGAGAACGCCTCATTAGCCTAAGTGGGAGCACAGTCTGTTAGCCTAATGGTGCTCACAAAAACCTGGAACGGAATTGAGGACAGTTTTGCTGGAGGGAATTTTGACACCAAACATGGTTGAAGCTAAAAGAACACGCTCAAAGAACTACTATGTATGAAAAAAAACTCTACTTAAACACATTTTGGGAAATCATGCTGTTATTGAAAGTAAAGGGCATAGTGCTGCTGTTGAACATAAGAAGAACAATGCTTGGGCTGCCATTTGCAGTGAATTCAATGCAAATGAAAATGTAACCACACTTTTTTATCTAACAGTGTTCTTTTCCCAGAGGAAATTATTCTAACCCTGGTGGAAGAGCCAGTGCACAGTGACTGTGCACCCTCCACATCTGGCATGGCATCCCAGAGAAAAGATGCTGCCACCACCTTCCAGCAGAGACCAAAAAGGATGTCCATACATGAAAAGTTAGCCTTAGAAGTTCATGAGCAGAAAATGAAATATCTGAAAGAAGAGCATGACATGAAAATGAGAATTCTACAGGTCGAATTGGATATGAAATTAGAAGAGAGAGTTGTTCAAAGAAAAATGCATGAGATAGCTATGTAATGTAATGAAATACACTTGACAAGAGTGTGAGTATTGTAGTCACAACCTAAATTTTAGGACAGCCTTGGTTGAGTTTCTCATTTAATTTTTCAGCACACTATTGCACTGCAATATTGCACTGGAATGTGAAAGCAGCTCTGAGTGCAAGTCCTCGTTGGACTGGCATGGGCACATCTGAATCATTCTGGTCTTCCATTGGAGGGTCAGGACAATTATACTGCTTTAGGTAGTTGTGCAGCTTCAGGTAGTTGTGCAGAACAGTTGTAACAATGATCACCTTTCAGCTTCTTCTTGGCTCAAAACGAAGTGTATTGCATAAACACTGGAATTGATTTTTCCACACTCCAAACATACGCTTGATCATCCCTCTAGTGCGAATATGAGCTCTGTTATATCTTTGCTGCTCAGTTGTTGTGGGATGTGGCCAAGGTGTGAATAAATAGGAACTCTGCGCATATGCACTGTCACCAATTAGTATTCCGCTATGTTGCCCTCTCTCAAACTGAGCACACAATGAAGAGTTGTGAAAAATCCTTGAGTCATGTGTTGCTCCCTTCAAACGGGCAACAATGTTTGAAAACTCTAAATTGGGAGTGCATGCAGCCTGAACATTGATGGAAAACTAGTTCTTACAGTTCCTGTACTCCTCAGCATCAGGAGTTGATGGACACTTGATTTCAACATGACATCCATCAATACAATCACTCCTGGGAAGTTCCCATATTCGTAGAATCACGATTTATAGTTGTCTTGCTCAGCAGCATCAGGGAACTTAATGTACAGATTTCTCAGTTCACAAATGGCACTGCAGACATTGTGAACTATTCTACACACTGTTGCTTTGCTGACACCACACAAATCACCAGTTTCACAATGAAAGGTTCCAGATGCCAAGAATCTCAAAGTGATCAGAACTTGGAGAGAACTGGGTACAGGCCTTCCTCTTTGAGACATGGAGGAAAGTCTAGGCTCAAGCAAAGTAATTATCTCCAGTACATCTTCTTTGTACGAAAGCGGTCTCGGAAAGTTATTTCATCAAACTGATTCAATGGATTACTCCTATCCACAAGTATTTGTCTGGCTGGCCTCTGTGGCGAATATTGGTCTTCATTTAGATATTCCAAATACTCCATGCTCCCAAATCATCTGTGCTCCCTTTCACAAACAGGACTAAGCTGAAGTTAAACCTGCCTCTTTGCAGGATTAATATAAACTTAAATTTAGTCCTAGAGTAGCTCTAATCCACCCTCTTGCAATTGGCTTTGTTTAATCCAGAACAGACTAAATCTATGACTATTTTAAGATATGTCTGTGCAAGTGACTTAAAGTTAAGCCAGCTCAAACAGCATTTTAGTCTGAGACTAGGCTTAAGCCTTGTCTGTGAAACCGGGCCAATATGTAGTATACGGTATGTAGTATGCAGTATGTAGTATGTAGTATACGGCATGTAGTATAGGTATGTAGTATGTAGTATGTAGTATGCAGTATGTAGTATGCAGTATGTAGTACACACTCAGTACGTTTACATGCACTAACAGGAAGTAGAATTGTTGCTTTAATAGAAGTTTTAAAGCCCATGTTTATTAGAACCTGCAGAAAACCAGGTTTCTAGACGCTCTGAAGAAGAATCACGACTTTCAGGGTCCAGTTGGACCAGGGCTGGTGTCGGACCCGGCTCCGGACCCTAAAGGTCCCTAAAGCTGTGTAATGCTTGCTGACCTGATATTCTTTGGCAGGTTTTGGTCGAGCATATCTGTACTCTTGCTCAGGTGTCTTAAGACTTGGTCCACTGTACCGGTCAAAGCAGAAGTGAATAATCTCTGTGCCGGCAGGCACATCATTCAGTAGCAGACTATGGTATCGCCCAGCGATTGTTCCAAACGTTTCAGCTTTCAGGAAAGACCAATGGCGTATGGCATACATGGCATCAACAACTACTGCTGTTTTTCGGTGTTCTTTAGGCAGGTCAGGGACGCATGCAACATTGGTCTCTTCTTTCAGGACCTTCACAAGGCGTGCCTTGGTACCTGTTCGCATCCTTCCATCTTCCTGGAAGAGGCAAGGGGGGAAGTCACTGCACTCGTGGTTGCCTATAAAGTCAACGATGTTGAGTTCTCCACCACTGGCTATGATTTGGGTCATGCGCAGGAGGGCAGTTATTTCATTGCTCTTGCCAGGTGCTGAAGATTTTCCCTTACACTTTTTGGATTTGGTGTTTTGCGTGTGGAAAGTGTTGAGCTTCATTATACTTGTCTTTTTCTGATCACTGGACAGTGACTCACACAATGCCTTCAGACCCAGTTCTTTGACACGGATCAAGTCATCCTTGACTGTACAATCAGCACACTGTCCCGTAGATATGTTGATTATGGATGGTGTTGTCACTGTAAACGGGTTAGTCTCCACTGCTGCCATGACCTTGACTACCATCTCTGCATCGCGGGTTACACAGCCTTAAACCAGACTCATGGTGTGGGCTGGATGAGTGGAGGTGGAGCATTGACTTCAGCTCTGCAGAGCCAGCTGCAGTGAGTGGTTTTGTATAGACCCATTTTGCCCGTAATACCATACATTATTTATTATGACTGCAGCCATATTGACATTGACAACATAGAAATGAAAGCTCAAACTGACCAAATTCAAGTTCACATTGCTTAAAAAGCAGATTATTTGCCATAACAGTTAGCTGTCACTATAAAAATCCATAGAAAAGCTCCTTTTCAGGGGTGTCCGTGTTGGAAATATGCAAATTAAAGGTCCAGGTACACCCAATCATAAAAATAAGTATTCCAATGGTTTTCTCATGCTCTGAAACCATGAAACAGACACCAAGTTTGCATTTCTAGCCCATTTGGTTCAAAAGTTATCATCACCAAGCTATGTTTTGATAAGTGGCCAATATTAAAGCAGCACAACGTAACTTTCAGCTTTTCTGAGTTTGGCGGCATCTTTTGGACAAAAGCTGTAGTGTTTTACCAGAAAGAACACTACGTTTCCCATGAGCACCAGCGCGTACTGCCGGAAAACTCCTGTCCCGTCGCGTGCATTTGTTTTGATAGAAGACGGGACGCTTTTCTGTTTCACCAAGTGAACAGAAAAAAAAGATGTTAAACTGCTGGAAAGGAACTGGAATTTACCGGGATACCTTAAACAAGGAAGTCAGGGAGCGGTATATGGAGAAAATAATGATTATTAACGGTCTGGATTAATATGAAATCATTACTGAAGACCCATGTGTTTCAATAAATTTGTATAATAGTACAACAAACAGTACATGTTTTGTATCCCTCTTACTTCTCTTTTCTTTTTTTTGACTGCTATATTATGTTGAAGAGGCTCCGAGGCGTGATTCATTTTGTTTTCCTCGTGAGATTATTTTTTTCCTCTGCAGCTACAAATAAGAGTTAATATTTTTTCCTCAACAAACTAGTTTTATCTGAAGATTGGGGTTAATTGCACCGCAGAGAGCTGCCCAGCAACTGCGTTTAGCTGGCAAAGTGGGGAATAAAACCCGTGTTTTGATCCGACGCCCGTCTGTGTGAGTGTTTGTGGTTTAAGGCTGATTTATGGTTCTGCGTTAAATCGACGCAGAGCCTACGGCGTAGGGTACGTGGCGACACGCACCGTACGTTGCGTGTCGCCACGTACCCTACGCCGTAGGTCTGCGTCGATTTAACGCAGAACCATAATTCAGGCTTTACTGTATGGAAGCCGTGTTTGGTCGTTACAGCCGCGATCCAAAGCGAGCCGACGACTCTTTCACTCTTTTACTTTGTTATGTCAGATACTTGGTCTCCGTGGTTCTGCCTCCGAGCAGGAAACCGTTGAAAAGTTAAACCATTAGGATCTTTTCCCCACGTCTGTTGTGTGGAGCTGCTGCAGCCACAACACAGCAACAGGTTCTGCGGAGTTCTGAGCTCCACGCCCCGCCCATTTTCGTCTCGACTGCGAATCGGGAAGGAGGGGGAAGTGACGTATGCCGTAAAGCAGTCAAAGTCGTAACGATTTGTAGTTTTTTAGTGTGGCAGGGTTCCTACCATGCTCCCCAAAGTTACATAGTGCCAGTGAAGGCGATACAGACCCCTCAGACCATGACAGAGGTGTCATTAAACCTGTTGGAAGTTGATGTACCATCACAATGACTCTGGAAATATGATATTAAGGTGGAAAAGTTACGTAGTGTCGCTTTAAGGTGGCCATATTGAATTTCCAGCAAAAAATTGGCCAGGTAGTCCATATAGGTTGTGTTCCTACTGGGTCATAGGTATTATTTCTGGTGGACTACCTTTTATAGAAGGGCAAATGCAGCACACTAAGAAAACAGGGGACTTGCCCCCCGGGTAATGGGTCGTGGCTGGGTCTTCCAGCATGACAACGACCCGAAACACACAGCCAGGGCAACTAAGGAGTGGCTCCGTAAGAAGAATTTCAAGGTCCTGGAGTGGCCTAGCCAGTCTCCAGACCTGAACCCAATAGAAAATCTTTGGAGGGAGCTGAAAGTCCGTATTGCCCAGCGACAGCCCCGAAACCTGAAGGATCTGGAGAAGATCTGTATGGAGGAGTGGGCCAAAATCCCTGCTGCAGTGTGTGCAAACCTGGTCAAGAACTACAGGAAACGTCTGATCTCTGTAATTGCAAACAAAGGTTTCTGTACCAAATATTAAGTTCTGTTTTTCTGATGTATCAAATACTTATGTCATGCAATAAAATGCAAATTAATTACTTAAAAATCATACAATGTGATTTTCTGGATTTTTTTTTTTAGATTCTGTCACTCACAGTTGAAGAGTACCTATGATAAAAATTACGAACTTCTACATGCTTTGCAAGTGGGAAAACCTGCAAAATCGGCAGTGTATCAAATACTTGTTCTCCCCACTGTACACATGAATGGAGTTGTGTCGGTTGCTGTGTGGATTCTGTTCTCACTACAAATAAAAAAAATTAACTGTTTCAGGTCTGGAATGGAATCGGGCTTAGACCACCTCTGCTACGAGATCTCGGCTCGCTTGTTTTGTGCCGTTTCCAAGCGCGATTGCTGTGTTCACATGTACCAAACGTTCAGATCTTTAGGGGGAAACACTCCCTGTTCTGGAACAACTGCTCCAAACGGGACAGAGGTGAAAGCTCCTTATTCAACAGTGCTGTCTCGTCAAAAGGCAGGAAACTAACAGTATGAATGGTTTACATGAACAATAATTCTAACATGATGGAATGCTCTTGGGTCCTCTAAGATTTTTTTGTTTTATTATCCTTTTCTTTATTTAAATCTCGAAAAAGTGTATTAAAAAAAAACTTCAAAAAAAGAGAAAAATCATATTTTCAGAACAGCAGTTTCAGATTCCCGTCAAGTTCAAGTGCTCTCAGGTCAGCGTGATCTCCGACGACTCGCTGGCATTGATCATCCTGAAGACTCCAACCTTCTCTCTCACGCTCCCTTTGCCTTCGTCTGCAGAGAAAAAGAAGGTTTTATTTCACCTGAAGAGAAGACCACCTGACAAATATCTGACGCTAACAGAACCCCAACGTGCTGCACTTGTGGACCTTTTCCTGCATTTGTTCACAAAATAACTGCCATTCTTCCACTTCCACCTGAGTGCCACTTCTGAGCACCGGTGCCTACACAGTCTGACGTTTATACTTGTATACTTCCGTTTAGTGATGCACCGATTGTTCGGTAACCGAAATTGTTCGGCCGAAAATGGCAAAAAAACACTTTCGGTGTTCGGTGGAATAAGTGGGAAAAAAACGAACAATTAATAACGGCGTTGTAATATAAATAGACTGGCCGCTCCGTAACTGTTGCGCACCACATAAATAGTTGGCCAACCAAAAACTAACCACATAACGCTCCCGTAATGGTTGCGCACCACATAAATAGTTGGCCAACCAAAAACTAACCACATAAAGCTCCCGTAATGGTTGCGCACCACATAAATAGTTGGTCAACCAAAAACTAACCACATAGCGCTCCCGTAATGGTTGCGCACCACAAAAATAGTTGGCCAACCAAAAACTAACCACATAAGAATTTAACTAACATTCACCAGCAGGTGGAACCAAAACAACATAAATCAATCTATTACAGGTGCGTTTAGATGACGAAATCAAACAGATAAAAGAGCGTGGAGTGAAGTGGTGCAAACATGTCAGCAGTGTGGAAGTATTTTAGAGTGGCAAAGAATAATACAAGAATGGCTGTTTGCAATGAATGTTCTGCTCAAATATCTAGAGGGGGCACATCTGCAAAGTCTTTCAGCTACAAGTTTTATTTATCATTTGAAATGATAAAAAACCCTGAGCGCTTTAATGCATTTTTATTGTTGTAAGGCCTATGTTACAATGTTCAGTAAGTTAAGCCTAACGTAAGCTCAAAGATGGCCAAAAAATGTATTTTGCTAATTTATTTATTTTAAGTTATTGTTCTTTGCTGGTATAATGTCTGCTGGAATATTTAAGAAATGCTGGGAAATTAAAAAATGTTCAGTTTTTTATGTTCAACAAATGTTTTCTACCTTGTAATTTTGTAAAAGATTTTTTTCTTTTAAAAGCCTAAATCATATTTATTTGATTTATACAATGGTGAAAAAATTGGCAAAATAAATGAAAAACTGCGAAGAACCATGTTCGGTATTGTTCGGTATTCGGCCAAGTGTTTATTATTATTTTCGGTTTCGGTTTCGGCCACAAATTTTCATTTCGGTGCATCACTACTTCCGTTATTGTTTGTGTCGCTCTGTAATTGCACCACCAACCACAAAGTGGCAGTGTTCAGCGGACAGCGCCCAACTTTCCTTTAGTTTACTTCCTGTATGCAGCTCAGGTGTAAAGGCTGAATTCTGGTTCTGCGTTAAACCTACGCCGTAGGGTACGCAGCTATGCGGGAGTCTCTCCGTAGCTATGCCGTAGCCTGACCTGCACCGCCCAAAAAAATGTAGCTACGACCCAACGCAGACCGAGAGGGCTGTGATTGGTTTGCTTGGTAGCAACGCATTTCCGGTTCCGGTTCTCTCTCGGTCGCCATTGTTCACTGTGACCGGAAAAGCCAGAAGCTAAACAAAGAATCAGCTAGAGACGACGATAATAAAATTGTTGTAATTCAGCCACATTGGAGGGTTTTCGAGCATGAATCGCCTTTTTTTTTTCTCTGGGAAAGAACTCAACCCTCTAGTGCTCTGGGGGGGGTACTGCACCATGGAGAAATGGAGTGACGGAGAAGTCTGAAGGTTCACGACGGCGTCACGGCGACGGCGTCAACTAGTTCAATATTTCTTATATTTGTACACACATGCCCATATATATATATATATATATATATATATATATATATATATATATATATATATATATATATATATATATATATATATATATATATATATATATAATTTGCTGCCCATTTCTGTACATAAATATACACAGATCTACCCATTCACCCAATAGTGTAATATCAGGCTCCTAAAAGCCACTAAACCCCTTCCTCTTTGTACCTTGTGAGAATCCTGTTTTTATATTTGTTTTTAAACTGGTTAATGTTTGGACATTGTTTTAATTCTGAATCCATTCTGTTCCATAGTTTAACTCCCCTGACTGATATGGAAGTTAGAGACACTGCTCACCCAGTAAGTCACTGCGATCCAGTAAAGTCTCCAGATCCTTGTCGCTGATCACCTTCCCCTTGGAAGTTTTCAGCTCCCTGAGAAGGAGAAAGGAACAGTTGAAGAGCCAGACATTCCTGCCGTACCTTCACTCTCAGCAGGGACCGGTTCTCACTTCTCAAGTCCTTTCCCTTGCAGCAGCTCTCGGAGCTCGTCCAGATCGATGCAGCTTCTGCTCTGGTTCAACTCTGCTTTCCCACCTTTAAACTTTTCTGTTGACAAAAATAAATACAAAAAAATTTAAAACTGTCTAAAATATGCAGCTTTTTTTTTCTTTCACAAAAAATGTACGAGGTGAAGTGAAGTGGTTTGACGTCAGAAACACGCAAAGGGCCAAAGGGTTGAGGAACAGAGAGAAGAGCAACAGATCTACTGTCGAGGTATAAAGATAAGATACACTGGCATCTTATTACTGCTGAGGGCAGCGAGAGAGGAAGGAGAGGGGAAGGAGAGAGGAAGGAGAGTATGGTGAGAGAGGAAGGAGAGGGCAGCGAGAGAGGAAGGAGAGGGCAGCGAGAGGGGAAGGAGAGGGCAGTGAGAGAGGAAGGAGAGGGCAGTGAGAGAGGAAGGAGAGGGCAGTGAGAGAGGAAGGAGAGGGCGGTGAGAGAGGAAGGAGAGTACGGTGAGAGAGGAAGGAGAGTACAGTGAGAGAGGAAGGAGAGAGGAAGGAGAGGGCAGTGAGAGAGGAAGGAGAGGGCAGCGAGAGGGGAAGGAGAGGGCAGTGAGAGAGGAAGGAGAGGGCAGTGAGAGAGGAAGGAGAGGGCAGCGAGAGGGGAAGGAGAGGGCAGTGAGAGAGGAAGGAGAGGGCAGTGAGAGAGGAAGGAGAGGGCAGTGAGAGAGGAAGGAGAGGGCGGTGAGAGAGGAAGGAGAGTACGGTGAGAGAGGAAGGAGAGTACAGTGAGAGAGGAAGGAGAGAGGAAGGAGAGGGCAGTGAGAGAGGAAGGAGAGTATGGTGAGAGAGGAAGGAGAGGGCAGTGAAAGAGGAAGGAGAGGGCAGTGAGAGAGGAAGGAGAGGGCAGTGAGAGAGGAAGGAGAGAGGAAGGAGAGTATGGTGAGAGAGGAAGGAGAGGGCAGTGAGAGAGGAAGGAGAGGGCGGTGAGAGAGGAAGGAGAGTACAGTGAGAGAGGAAGGAGAGGGCAGTGAGAGAGGAAGGAGAGGGCAGTGAGAGAGGAAGGAGAGTACGGTGAGAGAGGAAGGAGAGTACAGTGAGAGAGGAAGGAGAGGGCAGTGAGAGAGGAAGGAGAGAGGAAGGAGAGGGCAGTGAGAGAGGAAGGAGAGGGCAGTGAGAGAGGAAAGAGAGAGGAAGGAGAGGGCAGTGAGAGAGGAAGGAGAGGGCGGTGAGAGAGGAAGGAGAGTATGGTGAGAGAGGAAGGAGAGTACAGTGAGAGAGGAAGGAGAGTATGGTGAGAGAGGAAGGAGAGGGCAGTGAGAGAGGAAAGAGAGAGGAAGGAGAGGGCAGTGAGAGAGGAAGGAGAGGGCAGTGAGAGAGGAAGGAGAGGGCAGTGAGAGAGGAAAGAGAGAGGAAGGAGAGGGCAGTGAGAGAGGAAGGAGAGGGCAGTGAGAGAGGAAAGAGAGAGGAAGGAGAGGGCAGTGAGAGAGGAAGGAGAGGGCAGTGAGAGAGGAAAGAGAGAGGAAGGAGAGGGCAGTGAGAGAGGAAGGAGAGGGCAGTGAGAGAGGAAGGAGAGGGCAGTGAGAGAGGAAGGAGAGGGCAGTGAGAGAGGAAGGAGAGGGCAGTGAGAGAGGAAGGAGAGGGCAGTGAGAGAGGAAGGAGAGGGCAGTGAGAGAGGAAGGAGAGGGCAGTGAGAGAGGAAGGAGAGGGCAGTGAGAGAGGAAGGAGAGTATGGTGAGAGAGGAAGGAGAGGGCAGTGAGAGAGGAAGGAGAGTACAGTGAGAGAGGAAGGAGAGGGCAGTGAGAGAGGAAGGAGAGGGCAGTGAGAGAGGAAAGAGAGGGCAGTGAGAGAGGAAGGAGAGAGGAAGGAGAGTGCAGTGAGAGAGGAAGGAGAGAGGAAGGAGAGGGCAGTGAGAGAGGAAGGAGAGAGGAAGGAGAGTGCAGTGAGAGAGGAAGGAGAGAGGAAGGAGAGGGCAGTGAGAGAGGAAGGAGAGAGGAAGGAGAGGGCAGTGAGAGAGGAAAGAGAGGGCAGTGAGAGAGGAAGGAGAGGGCAGTGAGAGAGGAAGGAGAGGGCAGTGAGAGAGGAAAGAGAGGGCAGTGAGAGAGGAAGGAGAGGGCAGTGAGAGAGGAAGGAGAGGGCAGTGAGAGAGGAAAGAGAGGGCAGTGAGAGAGGAAGGAGAGAGGAAGGAGAGTGCAGTGAGAGAGGAAGGAGAGAGGAAGGAGAGGGCAGTGAGAGAGGAAGGAGAGAGGAAGGAGAGTGCAGTGAGAGAGGAAGGAGAGAGGAAGGAGAGGGCAGTGAGAGAGGAAGGAGAGTACAGTGAGAGAGGAAGGAGAGGGCAGTGAGAGAGGAAAGAGAGGGCAGTGAGAGAGGAAGGAGAGAGGAAGGAGAGGGCAGTGAGAGAGGAAAGAGAGGGCAGTGAGAGAGGAAGGAGAGGGCAGTGAGAGAGGAAAGAGAGGGCAGTGAGAGAGGAAGGAGAGAGGAAGGAGAGTACAGTGAGAGAGGAAGGAGAGGGCAGTGAGAGAGGAAGGAGAGGGCAGTGAGAGAGGAAAGAGAGGGCAGTGAGAGAGGAAGGAGAGAGGAAGGAGAGTGCAGTGAGAGAGGAAGGAGAGAGGAAGGAGAGGGCAGTGAGAGAGGAAGGAGAGAGGAAGGAGAGTGCAGTGAGAGAGGAAGGAGAGAGGAAGGAGAGGGCAGTGAGAGAGGAAGGAGAGAGGAAGGAGAGGGCAGTGAGAGAGGAAAGAGAGGGCAGTGAGAGAGGAAGGAGAGGGCAGTGAGAGAGGAAAGAGAGAGGAAGGAGAGTACAGTGAGAGAGGAAAGAGAGGGCAGTGAGAGAGGAAGGAGAGAGGAAGGAGAGGGCAGTGAGAGGGGAAGGAGAGGGCAGTGAGAGAGGAAGGAGAGGGCAGTGAGAGAGGAAGGAGAGGGCAGTGAGAGAGGAAGGAGAGGGCAGTGAGAGAGGAAGGAGAGGGCAGTGAGAGAGGAAGGAGAGGGCAGTGAGAGAGGAAGGAGAGGGCAGTGAGAGAGGAAGGAGAGGGCAGTGAGAGAGGAAGGAGAGGGCAGTGAGAGAGGAAGGAGAGGGCAGTGAGAGAGGAAGGAGAGGGCAGTGAGAGAGGAAGGAGAGTACAGTGAGAGAGGAAGGAGAGGGGAAGGAGAGAGGAAGGAGAGGGCAGTGTGGACTCTCACTCTTGTGGATGACCATCTGCTCCAGCTTCCTCTTGGCCGTGGCTCTCTCCAGGATCTTCTGGTCGATGGTGTTGGCCGTGACCAGGCGGTACACCACCACCGGCCTGGTCTGGCCGATGCGGTGACAGCGGTCCTGAGCCTGCAGGTCTGCCTGGGGGTTCTGAGACAGAGGACGAGTCAGCACACACACCAACGGAGGCTTACCTTTCCTGACAAACTCACACTCACTGCGTGATGGGAAGTTTCATTCAGAATTAAAATTAGATCCCATTTAAAATGAGTGAATATTACCACGTAAACCACCTAATTTCGAATGAAAATGGCCATTCCGAATTAAACTTAATTCCGAAGTGGCTGGTTTATTCCGATTTTTAATCCGAATAGAATTAATTCCGCGCTCATTCCGCTTTAAACGGGACCTTTACATCACTGACTACATCAGTGTTGGAAATTCTGGGCCATTTGAAGCCTGCTGGCAAAGTTTTATGGTCCACGCATGAGGAAATGCAAGCTCAGATCCCCCTGGCGTATTCATTCCTTTGTTTTTCCTCATTCCATCAGGAAATAAGTTATGCAGTTGTACTATATTAGAAAAGGGCTCATTGATGAGTGTACAGAGAACACACAGCTTAGTGGTGATACTTGTACCCACCCAGTCGCTGTCAAAGATGATGACGGTATCTGCAGCTGTCAAGTTTATTCCCAGTCCTCCGGCTCTGGTGCTCAGCAAGAAGAGGAACACTTCTGGATCTTTGGAAAATTTGGTCATCTGACGGAGAAAAAGAACCGAATGAGAACCAGAAGACTCAAGAAACAACCAGCAGGAAAACAAGGGCTCTCAGGGGACGTCCTGGTCCTTCCCCGTCTCTGCTAACGACGCAGAGACAGCAGGACATGAGCAGAACAGGCTGGCGTTGTCCAGTGCTCTTCAAACCTACATTTTCATCTCTGTCAGCGTAGGACATGCCGCCGTCCAGCCGGCTGTACTGGAAGCCGCGCAGGTAGCAGTAATCCATCAGAAGATCCAGTATGGATGTCATCTGACTGAAGATCAGGACCTGGACCAGGACAAACAAACACACAAACAGTCACAAACAACAGTACTATATGGCTTAAAAAGTAACTCCATCGTGTACCTTTTGGGATTACTAAAGTTTCACTGAACTGAAATCAATCATTTATAGTTAATGTACAGCAACACTATATCTGTAGATGCAGTTTTCAACAACTCAGGAGGTAAAGAGGAATGTTCTAACATGAAATGACAATAACACTGCTAATTTCAGTGGCTATTGCAAATTAGGTACTGTTGATCCAATAATAATAATAATACTGGGGAAAAACAGTTTCCTGGACTTGCTGCTGTCAGACGCCCTTTAAATGAAGCCTGTTTCTCAGATTACTTCTCAAAACTACAATAGTTCCAGGGTGATTTAAATATATTTGGTATCAAAATGAA
Source organism: Cololabis saira (assembly GCF_033807715.1). Classification (NCBI taxonomy): domain Eukaryota; kingdom Metazoa; phylum Chordata; class Actinopteri; order Beloniformes; family Belonidae; genus Cololabis; species Cololabis saira. The sequence goes on from NC_084603.1 coordinate 42,780,849, forward strand.
GACAATACAAGTGAGATAAGAGGAGAGGTATAGTTTTCAGAGCACATGTGACCAGACTGAACACAAAGGTGAGCAGGGTTGGCTGCTCAGCAGTGCCGGGGCTCGCCACGTTCACTGAAAACCAGACTTTTAGCTTTATTAACTTTATATGTACTGATAAAACTTAAAATGCTTGATCACTTAATCCAGAAGATGTGGTGACTGGGGTTCTGGCTCACCTTGTGTCCTCTTTTCTTCAGAGCAGGCAGCAGTCTGTCCAGGATAAGAAACTTCCCAGAGCTTTGCACCAGCTGCTCATCGATCTGAAAAAAGGCTAAATGTTACTGGAAGTAAGAGTCTATATATATATATATATATCAGAATATAAGCTATAACAGTAAAGTTGAGGAGGGAAGTGGAGTTACCTTGAACTGCTGTGTGGCCGGGTCCAGGGGGTACTCCACCAGGTACGGGTGGTTGCAGCATCTCTTCAACAACATGAGGATGTTCTGCAGCTTCAGGTGGATCTGAGCATCAAGTGGGCTCTGAACCTCCAGCCCGGAGGTGGAGCTGCTGCAGAACAGAGAACACAAACCAAACAATGCACAGGTATTCCGGTGTGACCGTCGCTGGGCCCAGCACTTGTTTTCACACCAGGCCATGTTGTTAAGCACGCCTGTAATCACTTGGTCATTATAGTATGTGACTGATCACCTGAGGGTGTGATCACCAGCAGACTGCAGTGAATAGACGGACAAACCTTTTCTGACGTCTCCCATAGTCCGTAAATATTGGCTTTGAAGCCCAAATGAGGCGTTCCCACCAAGTAATCCAAAAATGGATCAAGGTGAGCATTTTAGCTCGGCCGTAAATCGTGACAACCACTGCTGTTAACCAAGTTACCAATGTTCTGACTGGAGCAAGTCTGCAGAGTCCCTGGGTCCTTGTTTCCAGATGACTCTGCGTCACTGCAGACAACACGTGGCTCGTTCCCGGCTCACGTCTTCAGCCCCGTTCACACAGAGGGCACAAAGCAGCGGCTGCCGCCGGCTTTCCCAATCATTGTGTATGTGCTACCGCGGTGCAAGAGCAGTGGGCTCTGCCGCCGAGATCGGCAGCGCGCAAGAGGGTGCCTGCCGCGGCGTTGCTGCCTGCCCGAATTAGAAACTTTTTAATTTAACGTGCCGCGCTGTGACGACATCTCGGTGTGTCCAATAGGAGAGAAGGTGGTGGAGGGTGAAAAAAACTTGCAGGAGAATGATCTTGGCTGTGAGTCTGTGTGAGGAGCTGTGGGATACAAGACTGCAGGACTATAATGACCTCAATAAAAAGGGACAAAAGTGGAGAGAAATCTCCCAGAATTTGGACATAGAAAAAAACTTTTTCCGGTCGCCTAGCAACAAATATGTGGGCGATGCGCGCCTTGCTCCGCTCCGACTCTGCGCTCACACTGCACCCACGCGGCAGTGTGCGCGGCACAAACCGCGCCTTATGTGAAAGCAGCTTTTAACAGCACTGTTAAACACATGAGCCACTTCCGTTCCAGCTCCTTCCCAGCAGGGAGCTGATCCCAGAGGCCCCGGGGAACACGTCACCATCATGGTGATGCTGACTCAGTGGATCCACAGAGGATGCAGATGTACGATGAAGGTGTGTTAAGTGTGAAGAGTGACTTGAGCCTGCGGTTCACTGACCTCTCCTCGGACTCCTTGCGGACCCTCTCTAGATATTTGTCCAAGGCAAACGGCGTGTCAGCCTCATCATCTTTGTAATCCACCACCTTCCGACTGCGGCGCTTTGGTCTCCCACTGGGTGTCAACTCGACAGACGCCTCCACCTAAAACAGATCACAATCATCCTGGATAAACAACCATTTATGGAGATCAGGCAGAGACCAGAAACATAAAGGCTGTTACCCACAAGTCCTTCAATCAGGTGAAACTGCAGGCATAAACCTGCACTTCTTCATACTATTTATTTGTATCACATTGTCACACATCGTCCTGATCATGGTGTTTTTATGGGATTCAGGTGACAAGACCTGATTCTTCAGAGAATCATGACAAAACATTACAAAAAGATGTTTCTATGAGCCTTTAGGATCTTTTAAAATTGTTTTTGTAATATATTTTTAATGTATTAAAAATATTCATTCATCACCCAGATCTGCCATGTCCTGATCAGGTGTAGCTTTGTCCCAACAGCTGCCCCCCCCTGACGCACACTCACGTACCTTTTCCTGGCCCAACATCTTGCCAATGGTCTTGTTCACCACAGCAGTGTAAAAGGCCTCTTGCTTGGGTGTCAGGGGTGCGTAAACCACGATTTCTTTCTTCGGAGGGACCTCTAGCGTCACATCTGACTTTAGCCTCCTCAGCAGGAATGGAGTCAGAATCTGGGACAACAGAAAACTTTTCAGAAATGTCGTTTTTTTTAAAAAAAAACATCAACAGAAATATAAAACTGACTACTGAGAAGAAACCATCTACTTGTCAACTCACTCAAACTCTATCTAATACTTGGGACACACCTGGATCTGAGCTGCAGCTGCAGTTCACAAACTACGTCACTGCACTGTCTTTCTGATAACCCCACCGGTTCCTGTTCATATTCGCTACTGCACCGCGCTACTGCACCGCGCTACTGCACCGCGCTACTGCACCGCGCTACTGCACCGCACTTGTTATAAATTCCCTTATAAGTAAGCCGATATCAGAATATAAGCTGTTAATTTGTTAAATATAATTTATATTGATGTTGATTTAAACAGGTTAATATTTTCATTCAGGTACGTTCAGTTCAGTCTGTTGGAGTCAGGCCATTATCGGGCAGCTAAGTCCAGGTTCGGGGTCCTCAGAACGTCGTGTGTGTGTGCTCAGAGTAAAATGTGTGTAACTCCAGACTGGCTGCAGAAACTTTATATAAAGAAAAGTCAAACGGCAAAACGGTGTCTTTATTCCCTAACCGGAGTACGTCCACGGGTGTCCCAGCACATCAGTTTCATCTTATAGTTCTTCAATAGTACTACTGCACCTTAATACTGCACCGTACTACTGCACCGTATTACTACACTACTGCACCGCACTACTGCACCTTAATACTGCACCGTACTACTGCACCGTATTACTACACTACTGCACCGCACTACTGCACCGCACTACTGCACTACTGCACCGCACTACTGCACTACTGCACCGCACTACTGCACCGCACTACTGCACCGTATTACTACACTACTGCACCGCACTACTGCACCGCACTACTGCACCGCACTACTGCACTACTGCACCGCACTACTGCACCGCACTACTGCACCGCACTACTGCACCGCACTACTACACTACTGCACCTTAATACTACACTACTGCACTGCACTACTGCACCGCACTACTACACTACTGCACCGTACTACTGCACCGCACTACTACACTACTGCACCGCACTACTACACTACTGCACCTTAATACTACACTACTGCACCGTATTACTACACTACTGCACCGTATTACTACACTACTGCACCGTATTACTACACTACTGCACCGTATTACTACACTACTGCACCGCACTACTACACTACTGCACCGCACTACTACACTACTGCACCGCACTACTACACTACTGCATCGCACTACTACACTACTGCACCGCACTACTACACTACTGCACCGCACTACTACACTACTGCACCGCACTACTACACTACTGCCCCGTACTACTACACTACTGCACCGTACTACTGCACCGCACTACTGCACCGCACTACTGCACCGCACTACTACACTACTGCACCGCAGTACTGCACCGCAGTACTACGCTACTGCACCGTACTACTGCACCGCAGTACTACGCTACTGCACCTTAATACTGCACCGCACTACTACACCGTAATACTACACTATTGCACCGCACTACTGCACCGTAATACTACACTACTGCACCGTAATACTACACTACTGCACCGCACACTACACTACTGCACCGCACTACTGCACCGCACTACTACACCGTAATACTACACTATTGCTCCGCACTACTGCACCGTATTACTACACTACACTACTGCACTACTGCACCGTACTACTGCACCGCGCTACTACACTACTGCACCGTACTACTGCACCGTAATACTACACTACTGCACCGTGCCACTGCACCGTAATACTGCACCGCACCACTACTGCACCGTACCACTACTGCACCGTACCACTACTGCACCGTACTACTACTGCACTGTAATACCGCACCGCACTACTGCACCGCACTACTGCACCGCGCCACGCCACCGCACCACACCGCGCTACAGCACCGCACTGCTGCACCGTACCACTGCACCGTACCACGCCATGAGTTTGTAGAAACGTTAACAGCAGATGGAAAGCTGCAGGCGATATGTTACAAGGACCCCAGGGGACTGTAAAGTGAATAAGTAAGACAACCAGAGTTTATATACACACCAAAATGTGACATATGTGTCAGCTCTGTAAGAATGGGACATTTATCTTGAGCCGTCTTCAATAAACAAATACCCAGCTTAAAACAGCTGGATGTGGGGCAGCGGAGTGGTTTTAGTTTCATTCAGTTCCTCGCTTAGAGACTGGTTTTGTGGCAACCAGTTTCAGTTTTACTAAAACTCAACTCAAAAATTACCATTTTTTTTTATAAATTTTATCGTGCTAAGTGAGAAAGTAATGTTTTTTCCTCACACAAGTCGTTCCAGAAAGAATGGTGATTTATGGAGGAGCACTTAGTTTTAAAAAAAAGGAACGTTTGTTGTGTGTGTGATTGAGTGACTTCTCTCGTTCACCTGCTACATAATGAATAAAAGGAGTCAGTTGCCTAAAGTGACTCTTTTTCGATCAGCAAAATATTCCTTTTTCAGATGAATGATCAACTCGTGGGCTTAAAAACTTTTGTGCAACCCATCAGTAGTTAGACCAGCATCAGTGGGCTGCCGTTTCTCTGGCGCCCAGGCAGCAGTTGTAACGTTAAGGGCCTTGCTCAGGGGCCACAGTGGTTCTAATGCCAACCCCGGGACTGAACCTGGGTCCTCTGCAGCTGCCAGGCTACCCCCAGTACTCCAGTTGTAAAAAAGAAAATCGGGGGGATGGTGGATTTTATCATACGGGGACAGATAATTTGTGCTGATTACAAATAATAATATATTACAAATAATAGCACTGACCAAAACACCTGCAGAAATACATCAAAACACAACAATAAAAAACTGTTTTCTGAACTTATCAATATGACTCTGTCCTTCACAGGATAAGTGAAATGGATCACTGTAAAAACTCAAAATATTAACAAGATTATTTGTCTTATTTCTAGTTAAAATGTCTCATTTTAGTAAAAAAAAATCTCATTACACTTAAAACAAGGCTCATCACTGGAAAAAACTTTTCACCTGTTTCAGGTATATTTGCACTTGAAATAAGTAGAAAAATCTGCCAGAGGAACAAGATTTCTTTGCTTGTAATGAGAAGACAAATCTTGTCCCACTGGCAGATTTTTCTACTTATTTCAAGTGAAAATTTACTTGAAACAGGTGAAAATTGTCAAATAAGTTATTTTTCTGGTGATGACTCTAAATGTTGAAATAGCAGTAAAAACACATTCATTGATGAAATGACATAAGGGATGGAAAGGGGGGATGGCAGTTTTACAGGGGGGATGATTTGGACCATTTTTATTTCAGGGGGGATGATTTGGACCGTTTTCATTTCAGGGGGGGATGATTTGGACTGTTTTTATTTCAGGGGGGGATGATTTGGACCGTTTTTATTTCGGGGGGGATGATTTGGACCGTTTTTATTTCAGGGGGGATGCCATCCCCCCTCAACTCCAGTACTGGCTACCCCTACCACCACATATGGAGAATGGACTGACTGACTTTATGGTAAAAAAGGTATTACCCAGAAGATGGCTTATGATGCTACTACTAAAGCAACTGTAATAAATAGCTACACTCTGTAAGGCTGAGGAGTTGATGCTGCATGCAGGGACGCTGCCTTTCATTTGCTCACCACGGTGAGTTGCTGGAGAACTGACCTGGTGCAGCATCCCGAGGACGTTCTGCTCACGCTCAGCAACCACCACATCCTCAGACTCGCCAAGGGTGTTGATGTCAAACCACGACTCAAAGCTGGGCAGCAAAAACATCAACGAGAGCTGACATTAGCATCATCATCAGCACAAACAACCCACATGGCATAAACTCGGCTGTTTCACGGCATTACAAAATCAGAATCAGAAATAGGTTTATTGCCAAGTTTGTTAAACACACACAAGGAATTTGTTGTGATTTGTGCAATGCAAAGAGCAAATATATAATGAAAAGAGAAAATGTACAACATGAAAAACTCTGCTGTTGGCTACCGAGGGGAGTGTAAGACCTGCAACCATATTTGTGGTCATATTTATATATTCGTATTTTTGAGACATTTGTTCTGTAGGTCCACAAACAAATAGCTCAGTGATCCATTGCAAATTTCCCCTATGTGGGACTATTAAAGGATTATCTTATCTTATTTGCAGAGCACCATCCAGTAGATGGCGCTGTTGTCCAGTAACCATCTACAGCAGTGGTCCCCAACCTTTTCTGTACCGCGGACCGGTTTAATGTCTGACAATATTTTCACGGCCCAATCTAAAAGGTGTAGTTGATAAAAACGAAATAAAATGACAAGATCAGCATTAAAAACGGTTGCATTTTCTCTATAGTAACAATAACAATAATAATACATCATTTTTTAACAAATAAAATAATGGAAATTGTAAATTACCTTTAATATGCAGATTTCTTTAAATTTGTTTTTATGTTTGTTTTCTAATTAACGTTATTTAAAGCCAGGCTTTTATTTTATTTGTTATATATTAAGGAGACCGATATTTAGTGCTTTTATTTTGAAGGCGTCTCGCCAAGACCTCGTAAACATCCGGCGCTTCGGACTTTAATGGTAAAAGTTTAACGGCAGTAGAAAGTGTGTCTGAAAGACTAAACTAGTGTTGGGAATGCTAAAGTGGTGCCTAACTGACACAGAAAGCACCTGCTGATGAGGATTTGTTTTCTTTGCAAATTTTATGCCGTATTTATGTCCAGCTTGAGTTTTGTTGCCATGGTTACTCGTGTATTGCAGTTAACGGTAGCCGACAGAGCAGCTGCGTCGGTCTGTATTTAAGTTAAATGAAACTTATATGAATGTAGAAAGACTAACTCTATTTTATTTTATTCCTTTATAGCTCTTACGGTGTGTTTGCCGTGTATTTACATCCAAGGAATAAAAACATTGTAACCATCAGTTTGAGAGTCAACCATCATCAGTCGGGGCTACAGAAATTATTTTTTCTCTCTGTGCGGCCCGCTACCAAATGACCCATGGCCCGGTACCGGGCCGTGGCCCGGGGGTTGGGGACCACTGATCTACAGGACTGTCTCAGAAAATTAGAATATTCTGGGAATCTTGCATTACAGAAAATAAAGAACTTTATGACAATATTCTAATTTCTTGAGACAGTCCTGTATAGCTCGCCTTAAGTAGCTGACAAGGAAGGATTGCCGATTACATATTTTGTCACCTTTTTTTTCAAAAATGATTTTTTGCCTAAATCATCTCTTCATAATGCTTAAGTTTAAGATTCCCAGAATATTCTAATTTTTTTAGATAGGATATTTGAGTTTTCTTAAAGGAGCTGTATGTAAGAGCAATAATAAAACGAATCATAAAATGACCCCGATATGTCAACAGACATTTAAAAATCATGTTCATTTCAAATACTTATGTCACTGACAACAGCACTCAAGCCAGGATATTCCAGTTTAAAAAGAGGAGTTGCAGCCCTCAACTGATGTTTATGTTGTCATTTTTTGTTTTGGCCTGAAGCTCCACCCTCCACCTATCTCCCAATCACCAAGTCAGTATTGTTTCTGAAGCTCCACCCTCCACCTATCTCCCAATCACCAAGTCAGTATTGTTTCTGAAGCTCCACCCTCCACCTATCTCCCAATCACCAAGTCAGTATTGTTTCTGAAGCTCCACCCTCCACCTATCTCCCAATCACCAAGTCAGTATTGTTTCTGAAGCTCCACCCTCCACCTATCTCCCAATCACCAAGTCAGTATTGTTTCTGAAGCTCCACCCTCCACCTATCTCCCAATCACCAAGTCAGTATTGTTTCTGAAGCTCCACCCTCCACCTATCTCCCAATCACCAAGTCAGTATTGTTTCTGAAGCTCCACCCTCCACCTATCTCCCAATCACCAAGTCAGTATTGTTTCGGCATCCGGGTTGCCAGCTCGGCTCTAATTATGGCAGCCATGGCAGCCTACGTTCCTGCTGCATTCTACAGCCTACCTGGCAACCTGTGGTCGGGGGGAGGAGGGGGAGGGTACACGCCGCTCAACAATATTTTGAAAGTGACTGCAGTACCAGTTTTGGCCATTTCTTACAGACGGCTCCTTTAAGCTGTAAGCCATAATCAGCAATATTAAAATAATAAAAGGCTTGCAATATTTCAGTTGATTTGTAATGAATCCAGAATGTATGACATTTTTGCAATACAGAAAATAAAGGACTTTATCACAATATTCTAATTTTCTGAGACAGTCCTGTATTTGTTGATCACTCTCGGTGCATTAACAGTTATCTATGAGACTAATCAAACTCCACACCCCACACAGTTTAGACTGACGGATGATCATCTTCTAAATCAAGTTTTCAAATGTAAAACTATAGAACTCCTCACATGAAAGTTAATATTATTTAAGTGTTTAATGTAAGCATTAGCGGTACTGTGATGAATGAATAAGAATCACCTCTTCAGGTCATCAAACACCTCTGGCAGGAGGAAGTTGAGCAGCGACCAGAGCTCGGCCAGGTTGTTCTGGAGGGGCGTCCCCGTCAGCAGCAGCTTGTTGTCAGTGGGCAGCATCTTCAGCTCCTGCACCAGTCGACAGTTCAGGTTCTTGATCCTGTGACCCTCGTCCACGATCAGATACTTCCACTGGAAGTGCTGGAGCAGAGCACACGTGACAGTCTTAAACAACATGCATGTGAACAAACACTTGAGAGGTTCAGCCAGGACTAATAACCTGAGATCCTACCTGAAGAAATCTCCTGTCGATCATGGAGATCTCAAAGGATGTGACGACGACAGGACACATGCCCAGTGGCCCCTGAGGCCGGCGGATCTGCTTCCTCACCTTGGCCCTCTCCGCCTGGGGGCCGTGGTAAAGCAGCACTGACACCTGGGTACAAACGGGAACCTGGTTAGACTTCTGGACCGGGTGCTAACCGTCGTACAGCTCGGTTCCACGGGGAGGGAACGTGTCGTGGTCCAGCGGGTGTTAACGTCGTTCAGCTCGGTTCCACAGGGAGGGAACGTGCCGTGGTCCAGCGGGTGTTAACCGTCGTCCACCTCGGTTCCACAGGGAGGGAACGTGCCGTGGTCCAGCGGGTGCTAACCGTCGTACACCTCGGTTCCACAGGGAGGGAACGTGCCGTGGTGCAGCGGCTGCTAACCGTCGTACAGCTCAGTTCCACGGGGAGGGAACGTGCCGTGGTCCAGCGGGTGTTAACGTCGTTCAGCTCGGTTCCACAGGGAGGGAACGTGCCGTGGTCCAGCGGGTGTTAACGTCGTTCAGCTCGGTTCCACGGGGAGGGAACGTGCCGTGGTCCAGCGGGTGTTAACGTCGTTCAGCTCGGTTCCACAGGGAGGGAACGTGCCGTGGTCCAGCGGGTGTTAACCGTCGTCCACCTCGGTTCCACAGGGAGGGAACGTGCCGTGGTCCAGCGGGTGCTAACCGTCGTCCACCTCGGTTCCACAGGGAGGGAACGTGCCGTGGTGCAGCGGGTGTTAACGTCGTACAGCTCGGTTCCACGGGGAGGGAACGTGCCGTGGTCCAGCGGGTGTTAACGTCGTACAGCTCGGTTCCACAGGGAGGGAACGTGCCGTGGTCCAGCGGGTGTTAACGTCGTACAGCTCGGTTCCACAGGGAGGGAACGTGCTGTGGTCCAGCGGGTGTTAACGCCGTACAGCTCGGTTCCACAGGGAGGGAACGTGCCGTGGTCCAGCGGGTGTTAACGTCGTACAGCTCGGTTCCACAGGGAGGGAACGTGCCGTGGTCCAGCGGGTGCTAACCATCGTACACCTCGGTTCCACGGGGAGGGAACGTGTCGTGGTCCAGCGGGTGCTAACCATCGTACACCTCGGTTCCACGGGGAGGGAACGTGTCGTGGTCCAGCGGGTGTTAACGTCGTACAGCTCGGTCCCACGGGGAGGGAACGTGCTGTGGTCCAGCGGGTGTTAACGTCGTACAGCTCGGTCCCACGGGGAGGGAACGTGCCTTGGTCCAGTTTTGAGGAGCTGCGCCATCGTCGGATCTCAACAGAAGCGTGTCAAAAGTGCGTTAGCTAGCGGTGCATCTAGGACATTGGCCACGGTTACATGATGTTTTTTAATTCGGAATTAATTATTCTGAATTAAATAATTCCAAATTAACCTTTTTTTTCCTTTGAGTTTACATGGAAATAGTCATTCTGAATTGAGGTTTACATGGAAAACACGTTTGATGGTCTTTCTCCAATTCCTCTACAGGTCTGGGGGTTGGGAAGGTTCTGATTGGATAGGGGGGCGGACCGGAAGTTAAACTACCGGAAGAAAAACTAACTTAGCCACTACAACTTTGAAAAGCTCAACATTTTGATGTTTGTCTAAAATGGTCTCTGCTCTTGACCAGCGTTTACTGCGTGCTGCATCTTGAAACTTTGTTTGGAAAACCAGCCCAGTGGAATATAATATATAGCCCATGGAGACAGACGGGCGAGGGAACGAGCAGAAAGAAAGACCGGAATTAATTTAAAGAGGAATGAGTTTATACATGATCGAGGAATTATTCTATTCAGATTTAAAATCGGAATAAACCAGCCACTTACTTCAGAATTAAGTTTAATTCGGAATGGCCATTTTCATTCGGAATTAGGTGTTTATGGTCATTTTTAAGGAGCTTGAGGCCGGATTGAGGCAGAATTTATGAAAAAAATTCGTATACGTTTTAATTATTCTAGTAATAATGTCAGATGAAGCGTTCCAAACCAAAAAGAACGATTCCTCTAGTGTATCTCTCCGTTGCCTTGAACAGGCTGTGTGCTGCAAAATGTGCTGCAATTCGGTCCCGAATTTCCCGCGCTGGGCTGCGGATGTGACGTCACATGACGCTGCATGCACGTTCTCCCCGTTCTCCCGTGCCGGCTTCACTGTTGGCTGCAGTACCCCCGACGGCCGTCGTGGTGAAGGGTGGCGCTAGAGAGTCTCATTTCTTAAAAGGAGCCTCATGCTCCTTTAAATCAGATTTAATTTTAATTCTGAATGAAAGAGGAATTAAACATCCCATGTAAACGCACTGATTAGCACTCTACCCAAAGGTTTTGTGGCTCTAGTCGGCTCAGCATGCCACGCTCTTATCTTGTCATTTCCAGAACTAGATGTAAAAAAAAGGGCGAGGGGCATAAAATCCATGAACTTCCACATCTGTGGTTGAGAGGTAACGGCAGTTCCCTGGGGGAGAGAGCTTTACCTCTGGTGTGAAGCGCTTGAATTCACTGATCCAGTTGGGCAGAGTGGAGAGAGGGGCCACCACCAAGAAGGGGCCCAGAACTTTCTTCTCAATCATCATGGCGATGTGAGCGATGCACTGGATGGTCTTTCCCAGTCCCATCTCGTCAGCCAGGATACCGTTGATGCCGTTCTCCCACAACATCTACCAACATAGGAACAACACAGGCTGGTGCTCAGTATCAGCTGCTCACCACGCAGCATCCAGGAACTGCTCCTGCTGGAACTAAAGCTGCTTTCGTCAACGAAAATTACCACTAAATATCATCATCAACGAACCTTCATCGGCTGAGGAAAATGAGACGAGACACAAGGAAAATGTCATGTGACGATAACGATAATTAGATATATAATACAATATCATAGGGTGGTATAAAAGAGGTATAAAAACGAGACTAAAATGTAGATTTCAAAATAAAAACTCTGCTAAAATGTGTCTTCATTTTCGTTGACCAAAACGAGACGAAATGTTCCAACAAAGATCCTTAATGTCCATGTTTTCAGTAGTTTCCTCTGGTTTAGTTCTGCTGCTGGGCGATGTCACGTCCTGCCACTGGGATTAATAATATATATAATATTAATAAGTATTGAATTCAAATCTTGAACCTGGAATAGGGCTGCAACGATTCGTCGACGTTGTCGACAAAAATCGATAATCAAAATTGTCGATTACATTTTCAGGTGGGTGTTTTTTTCTTTTCCAAAACTGATAATGTAATATTTGACAAATAATGTAATATATATGTTCATTTTCAGTCCAGAGTTCTACATTTTGTGTTTTAAGTATCTAAGAATGTTTTATACGCTGGATTTGAAACACCAGAATGACTATTGGGTTAAATTGCAGACTTTGAGTACCATGTAATAAATTCCCAATAATGTAATAAGGTATTATATTATCGGTAAAAATGTTATTACAATATCTGATATTTTATTACATTATTGGTGAAGTTATTACATTATTGGGTTTTATTACATTTTCGATTGAGTTAAGTGCAAATTTTATTACATTTTCAGGCATTATTACATTTTCAGGAAATGATTACATTATAGGGTGAAATGATTACATTATAGGGTGAAATGATTACATTATAGGGTGAAATGATTACATTATAGGGTGCTACAAGGAGAGGCGGCACTGCTAAAATGCTCAGACTTTTAGTCGACTGAAACTTGACACGACTAAAAGGAGAATGAACGTGACTAAAATGATAGCTGGACCCCAGAACTGGACTAAAACCGGTTCTAGCTGGAACAGAGACGGCTCTGAGGTGCAGGTGTGAGGAGAAAGAGGGAATGGTTCCTGCTCACCCTCAGCCACTCGATGCCTTCGATCTGGTACCACCTCATGACCCCTCCGGTGACGAGCTGGGGCTGCGGGACAGGAACCGGCTGCCCGTCCACCTTCCTGTGAGGATCCAGGAGATACTTGGCATTGTCTCGAACCGTCTCCGACAACCGGTTCTTTATGTCTTGGTTGGAGTCGCTCATCTTTTCAATGTCCTCGGCTTCCAGTTTCTTCTGAGCTGGAACCTTGTTCTAAAAGTCACACGCAACACACATTTATTTACAAGTTGAAATTGTTGAGTCCTATAAATATTTAGGCACTATTATTGACAATAAACTGTCATTTGGAAAAAATACAGACTCGATATATAAGAAAAGCCAGCAGCGCCTTTTTTGTCTTCGGAAACTTTCTAAATTCCAGGTGGATTCTTCCCTGATGACTATGTTTCATCGTTCTTTTATCAAATCTGTTATCACTTTTTCTTTTATTTGTTGGTTTCAATCTTTGAAAGTCAAAGACAGAAACTTGCTCAATAAGGTTGTCAGTGTAAGCAGTAAAATCATCGGGTCGGCTCAACAAACTTAACAAGAACTTTATAACAAACAGCTGATCTAGAACTCCATGTTGTCTGATTCCAACATCCCTTAATAAGCAGTTTCAGTTTCTACCATCAGTTACTGCTCAGAAAAACAGATATAAACACTCCTTTGTTCCTCTGCTATTGTTCTTTTGAATGCCGGAGGAAAAGGTAGTGGGTGAAAAAGCCTTCCCTCTTAAGCTTAGGTCTGTACTATGATGTGTAACCTATTGTAATTTATTATGTATATTTACCATTGTGTGCTTCTCCTCTAGCGAAACTAATCACCCCCTTGGGGACAAATAAAGTAATTGATTTATTGATTGATGGCTCTACCTTGATTTAACAATCTATTTTAGCATTATTTAAACAGAAGATGTTGCTCTTGACAGGGAAGTTTCACACCAGGTGCTGTGACATAATTTGATTATGAACCGTACATACTAGCTATTATATTCAAAATATAACCTCACATAATATTAGGAGGCAGTTATAAGACATGTCATACTAATCTGGGATGAACTGAGAAATCTAAATAGTTTGTGTATTATCATATTTGTGTTTGCCAGCGGTTAATGAGACCTGGACCAAGACCAAAAACCGTCCCCAGTAAAAGTAACTATCAGCTACTATACCGACGATACACGTCTGTAACCTCATTGGTTCATCACAAACCAACATTATCTGATGACAGAGGTGCAGGTGAGAAGCAGCAGCGAGTAGCTCTGTGTGAACGGAGCTGTGTGGTTCAAACACTCCACAGCTCCTTCTACATTTTACAATCGGTAGAAAAGTGCAAACTGAAGCAGAAGGAAAATTACCGCCTCCTCCTCTTCCTCCTCCTCCACTTTTGACTTCTTGGCTTGTGATATAATTTCCTGGAAGACAAACAGCAAAGAGAAGACTCAACAGATGAGCAAATGTCAGAGATGAACAGCAGATGAAATGTGGAGTCAGACTTACTTCCACCGACATGACATCTGCTATTTTGTAATCTTCATCTCTCTTCCTCTTCTTTTTATCTGGTCAGATAAACAGATTTTACATTTGTGCTGATCATCATTTGAAGACTTAAAGAGCATATTGCAGGTTACGGTTTTTTCAAAAATTATACCTGACCTTATATGAAAATGACTATGTGAGAAGTTAATGTAGGATTTAATGTTTTACAAGACATAAGGGCACGTATTCAGAGGAAAAAGTGGCTGATTTTAGCAAAGCTCCTACAAACGCTTTTTTTTTCCGAACACTGCGTCATATGACGCAGCGGGAGGGAGACGTCTCCACAGCTCTGCTCCATCTAACTGCGCAGACCCCGTCCACATGTAGCCGGGTATCTGCTAAACCGAAGATATTTTCCTACGTTTGGACCTGTCATCCACATGAAAACGCAAATAAACGAATGTTTAAAAAAACTCCGGGCAAAGTGAAGATTTTTTGAAAACTCCGTTTATGTACCGTATTTTCACGACCATACGGCGCACCCTCAGTTTTGTGTGTAATTTTTGGTTTTAAAAACACACATACGGCGCACCGACCCCAAAGGCGCCGTCTACTGAGACGGAGCTGCACACACGCGCGCTGCAAAACACACACGCGCTAAAAATAGAGCGGAAGCAAAACTTAGTTTGATATTTTATTTCACTTTTCACATCAATCAAACCCTTCAAAGGTTCATATTCTGTTTCTGCATTAAAGAATTAAAAAAAACCACGGGTCGCTGGCACCGCACATAAACCTGTCTCAGCCACCAGCCCTTTTCATTTCACTCTGGCTGGAAAAGTCTGTTTAGGCAACGCTTTTCTTTTAAAAATCACCATAGCCGGCAGTTTCTGTCCATCAGCGTGGCAGGCAAGCACAAGAGTAAATAAACTTTTCATACCCCGTTGTGCTGCGGATCCCGACCGCAGCGGTCCCGGCTCCCGCTCCGCCCGCCCCCCGCGCTGGTCCCGGGTCCCGCGTCCCGGGTCCCCCGCGCTGGACCGGGTCCGCTCCCCGTCCGCTCCCCCGCGCTGGTCCCGCTCACACGCGCGCATGTCGGGATCTGGTACCGGGTTGTATCCGACAGGAGCTCCGCTCCGCTAATTCAGCTGCGCCAGTCCGCAAGCACCACATAAATGAGAATGTGTGTGTTTCTCGCCGCGAAAAACACACACACGCATGTCGGGGACTCCGGTACCGGGTTTGTAACCGACAGATTTGGCTGTAAATCTTGGAGAGGGAAGCTGATCAGACCTGGGACAGACCCCAGAAATCTCTGCTCGCAAAGCGGGCGGGAACCAGGTCGACCGGACCCCGCTTGGGGAACCAGGAAGTCGGGCTGGAGCATCGCGGCTTTAACCGGGGAAAGTGACCGTTCCGACCGGCCGGGACCGGAGGAGCCCACATGCACTGGTAGCAGGGACTCCCGGGGAAAGAGCACCGGCATTTCAGCCGGATCTGCCCCGGGGATGCGGCGATCGGACCCCGCAAACCCACGGCAGGTGCATCCTCGGTTCCGACATGCAAAACACACACGCGCTGCAGAACAGCACACACAAGTGTGCTTATTTAAAAATAGAGCGGAGCAAAACTTAGTTTGATTGTATTTTATTTCACTTTACACATCAAGCAAATCCTTTAAAGTCTTCATCTTCTGTTTCGCATTAAACAGCTCAGTGGAGTCTCATTCACGTCGCAACTCACGGAGGCTTCACCCGCCCCTTCTCTTTTTACCGTTCTCATGGTGGGCGGCCTTACATTACCGTAATTCAGGTAATAGACACGGCGCACCGTTTCATAAGGCGCCCGGCACATTTATATAAAAAAAAAAAAAAAAAAAAAAATTATGTGCGCCTTATGGTCGCGAAAATACGGTAGATGCGTGTAGACAGAGACAGAGAGTTTTGCGTTTTCGAACATCACATTATGCTCCAAAACAACAACAAATCTGCTCTGAGTCTGACGTCTAACGTGCGACCTTTCTTTACTACAGAACTACGGATGATCCACCATCTGTTCTCCAAGCTATTTATTAAATAAATGGTCTCTGCTCGCCTCTTGACCACCGTTTACTGCGTTACACCGACGCAGAGCCTACGCCGTAGAGTACGCGGCAGCGTGCAGCCCTACGCCGTACCCTACGGCGCAGGGCTGTCGATTTAACGTGGCAGCTCCGTGGTGGGACACAGGGGGAAGAACAAATGATCTACAGGTTTGGAATGCTTATGAACGTGGTCGAAAACGCAGATCTTCGGTTATGTGTGGAAGGTTTTTTTTTTTTTAACAACAATGTAATGTGGATACAAATTATTTTATAAACGAAGGGGGGGAAATATTCGGTTTTAAAAATACCCGGCTATTTCGGATGCATTTAATCAGAAAAAAGAGAAAATAATAAGCTTGTTCTCTGTTTAGAAAGTACAAACGTAGACAGATTACAAGTACTCACCCATTTTTAAGGAGTTATTTTCGGAGTTTCTTTCAGGAGCGCACGGGCGGGTGCTGCAGTGAATAAAGGCGGATTTATGGTTCCGCGTAAAAACGACGGCGTAGCCTACGGTGTAGGGTACGCGGCGCACGCAGCGTTCGGTGCGTCGCCGCGTACCCTACGCCGTAGGGTCTGCGTTGGTGTAACGCGGACCCATAAATCAGCCTTTTAAAAAGTTTAAAGAGTTTCAGCTGTTAATCAAAAGAACGTGGGGGGCCTAACGGGTTCGTAATTATAAGGCTGTGGCCCGTCATATTGGTGTGAATACACATTCACAACCTCTTCAGTGTCACAACTAACATTAAGATCCATTATTTTTCCTATTGTTGAAATTCACCGCGCTCCCTGGTGCCACGTCACTTCCGGTTCAGCCTTTTCAGATGCGGAAGTAAAATACTCTCACAAAAACAACTCCGGAGGTCACTGTAGTATATATTTATGTGTATTTCAATGAAAATTCAGTTCCTACATTATTTTCCTACACATTGATTCACAGGGGTCTCCAACCTGCAATATGCTCTTTAAGGACACACTGTGGTGTTGTGAATGTTGTTCATTTATTGTCAAGTTGCATTTAAAACAAGATCAAATCAAAGATCAGCTCACCTTTCTCAGACTCACCACTGCTGGTATTTGGGATCTAAAAGGATAAATATACTTCTATGAATATAACTAGATGGTATTTTTATGCCAAGCTAGTTTAGATTTTAAGTCAAACTTCCCTCACCTTCTTGGTCTTCTTCTCAAACCTCTCCTTCTTGAGTTTCTCCTGAAACAGTGAGAAGGGCATGTGTGTTAGCACCTGCAGCGACAACACCACCTGCTGCTCTCAACACTCACATTCCTGTACCTCATTCTGCTGCTGCTCCATTTTGGTTAGGAGAAATTTAGAATAGATGTTGCTCTTTTGAAGCAAATGCTGCAGTCGTTTGTAGCGCAGGTCATGCGAGTCCCTCTCCCACGACTCCCGGGCCTTGTGGGGAGAAGAATATCACATGAATGCATGAACGCTGCTCGTGTGTCCAGAGAATGAATGCATGAACGCTTCTGGTGTGTCCAGAGATGCCTGGACTAAGACCAAACAGGGGAGGGAAATACGAAGCGTCTGGAACAACAAAGTGTTGATTCGTTAACCTGCACAAGAACCTTTGGAGGAAAGTTTTTACTTAAATCAGCTACTTTGACGTTGCGTTTACACTCCTTCATGCTCCAGACCAGCATTTCATTTCATCCATTTTTGTTAAATAAATATTCAAAGTAGAAAACTTTTTGCACACCGGATTTGCAGAAAGGTGCGTCGGAGGAGGAAAGCTGCAGCCAAATTTAAAAAGAAAACTCAAGGCTTGAAAAAGGTCTATGACCGAAACGTTGGCCTAATAAACAAGTGTACGGTGAGAAGAAGGTGTGCGGGAGTTTTCTTGTTAAATAAATATTAGGGGTGTAACAATATATCGTTCCACGAAATTTTGCGATACAAAAACGTCACGAAACGTGTCGTGGAGGTGACAAACCGTATCGTGATATTGGATTATTAATATTAATCTATTGTGTTGACTAGTAACGACCACGCCTCGACCCGCGGACCAAAATCTTCCTCCGCTCAGAAGAAACTAGTACCGTTTTGGTCCCGATCACGGGACTCTTGCAGGGTTTTGAGCTCTGAACATTTACTCATGTAAGGCTGGTGTAGAGTTAAGCCTTACCTTATTAAATTAAACCTTTTTGGGGTGGTGAGTAGGATAAACACGGGGACAACTTCTGCCGAGTTCCAGTGTACTTTAATGTCCCTCAACAGTGTAGGATTTTAGAACATCAACACAGCACCTAGTGCCGTACTGTGGCGTATCACTCCGCCCAATCTAAAACAGACTAATCACTACAGATAAACTGACTAGTGTCATTATAGTCCCTGATTTACATCACAATATAAAGAATATATTTATAAAATAATGAACCCTGAAATACCAAAATAACCTTCTTAACAAAAATAAATCTCCTCTTACACTTATAAGGTGAGCATGAATCAATCTGTTTTATGATGTAAAATTGTATGTATTTAATTACTTTTATCTATTTATTTAATTTTAGTTGTTACATTTCTGGAAAAGAAAAAAGTCAAATCATACATGAGAGAAACTATTCAGTTTGTGGCAAAATATTTGTACTTGTATGAAACTGAAGATGCATAATGCAAACCTGACATTTACTTTTAGTTCAGTTTGTGGAAAATGGTTGGCCTGGCTTTCTCTTTAAAACTTAAACAGTTATAAAGCATTACAAACTGGAACAATAGGGCAAACGCACAGCATTATTTTGTAATTTGTGTCTTTCAAATAAAAGACCATTTATTCCAGTGATATGTTCCTCATTCAAGTTTGTTAAAAAAATACTGCTATAATATCATATCGTTATCGTGACCTCAATATCGTGTATCGTATCGTGAGATTAGTGTATCGTTACACCCCTAATAAATATTGAAACGGTGTAATATGTCAAGTGTCATTGTCACCTATGGGAGGTAGTAGTTACATCATTTACAGATCCTGCTCATTTTTATTATAACCTGACAGGTATCAGCTTAGAACAGGAAGGGTATACTTTCTTTTTCCTCATAACTTTGTAGTATCATTATTACAATTATTATTGGCATCATCTGAGAAAAACGCAGCCAAAAGAAGTGAAAAGTAACGCACCTTTGTCATCATCTCTCTCTCTTTCCTCTCCCCTTCCTCCATCAGCTGTTTCTCTTCCTCTTCCATCTCCTTGGTGATAAGCACTTCGGAAACGTTTTCCGATTTCACAGTAAAATCTTAAAAGGAAAATCTAAATTAACACCAGCAGCTGGGAGGCCGTTTGAAAAAGTCCACACAACTATCATTATTTTTACATTTAACAGAAATTGTCCTCGTATGGCACTGCTATTCATGTAAAACTCAAACTAAAAGTTGACAGTGAGAACGTGAGGGGACTGACCGGCGGCGGCCGGGGCCTCCATGGCTGTTCCCAGCGGCTGCTCAGATTCATCAGGCTTGGGACACTGAGGGGAAGCACTTCGAGTTTCGTCCTTTACACTGAAGAGACAAAAAAAAACAAAAAAAAAAACTCACCTTTCACCTTTGACACACAATTTTATAAGAGTTAAAAAGGTGATTCAGTATAAAAATATAAAAACACGTCCTGTGCTTGGGGGCATATATCCAAGTGTCTGAAGAGACGGCACACTAAAGAAACTGGAGGCAACATAACCTTTTACATTTTTGGGTAGGGCTGAACGATTTTTGAAAATAATCTAATTGCGATTTTCTTCCTCAATATTGCGATTGCGATTTAATATGCGATTATTTTTTCAAGGTCCTGTTCTCATGTATTTTTCAAATACACAAGCAATAAATCAGTCTGTTTTATAATAAACAATGTCAGATTTATTTAAAGCACAGCAATAAACAACAATAAAGAAAACAAATCTGTGGCTTTACCTCTTTAACACGTGTTATGGGTCGTTCTCTGAACCCAATCGCACGACACCAAACCGGGTTAAACTTTAGCCAAAACGAGGCGTAGTTTAATGGAATAACACAGAAAAACTCCCACAGGGAACAAAAAAACCTTCCTCACTGGGAAGTCAGAACTTTTTCACAAATAATTTAAAAATCACAGAAAAAAAAACACCAGCAAACTAACAAACAAACAAACAAACCAACAAAGCTTACAGAGTTAACAAAACAAACCAGCAATGAACAAGTGGCAGCCCCGCTGTTTAAGCTCTCATCCTGATGAGCTGACGGGCTGCATGTTCAGGCTCACAGCGCGACTCAAGGCTGATTTATTGTTCCGCGTTAATTCGACGCAGAGCCTACGCCGTAGGGTACGCGGACCGTACAGTGCGCGTCGCCGCGTAACTTACGCCGTAGGCTCTGCGTCGATTTTACGCGGAACCATAAATCAGGCTTCACAGCGCGACTCCACTGTCTGCCGGTGCGCGCCCGGCTCGTCGCCGCGCGCAGCTCCATGCCACGCCGACTCCGCGCTCATATATTTAATCAATTTATAAAGCCCATATATTTATAAAGACCCACCTGGCCGAGCCCTAACACTGAGGCCGTGGTAGATTTAGGTTACACGCGGACACGCAGCACTGTTGACTTTTTTTTCCTGCCGGCAACGTGACCAGGGATCACGTGACCAGGGATCACGTGACCAGGGATCACGTGACCAGGGATCACGTGACCAGATCACGTGACCAGATCACGTGACCAGATCACGTGACTGGTCAAATCGCAGCCTTTGCGGTCATAGACATATATACGTATATATGTCTATGTTTGCGGTTAGAAAATCTCTTTTATCACATCGCGATATTATCGCAAATGCAATTAATCGTTCAGCCCTATTTTTGGGTTCCCTAAAACCAGTCACACACTACAGGACTACGGGACAAATCAGCAAAAACCCGTTTGTGATGCATGTCAAAGCTGTGCTGCATCATGTCGCTGGTCATGCCATCTCATCACCACGCTTTAAACAACTCTTACCCCTTTTACACCAAGCTGGTTCCAGGGCTGGTGCTAGTGCTGGTGCTAGAGCCGATTCGCGGTTGGTTCTAAGTAAGAACCGTTTGCTTTTACACAAGCTGGTGCTGGCCAGAGAGCCACGTCATCACGTTACTGTATACGTCACCACCACTCCCCCTCGTTTTCATCCCCACCCTGATCAGGAAGCGGAGAGCCAAAAGCTGTTTTCATTTCAGCTGTAGCGCTGTTAATATGGCACTTTATTAAGTTTTAATATTTTTTCAGGTAAAGTAACCTTTAAGATCCCCTACCTGGGCTCAGTTTATCCAAATAACGCCTGTTAAGAAATTTGCTCTGAAAATTTCGGAATTTCTGGCTGACTGCCGGCTCTGGAGCTGATTTATGGTTCTGCGTTAAATCGACGCAGAGCCTACGGCGTAGGGTACGGCGTACGGCGCCCGTCGCCGCGTAACCTACGCCGTAGGCTCTGCGTCGATCGTCACACCATATGAGGAAGCAGACAGTTAAAAGCTGTTTTAATTTCAGCTGTAGCGCTGTTAATATGGAACTTTATTAAGTTTTAATATTTTTTTCAGGCGTAAAAGTAACCTTTAAGATCCCCAACCCCACGTCAGTTTATCCAAATAACGCCTGTTAAGAAATTTGTCTCGAGAGCCGGCAGCCCCGGGGCACAGCAGCTCCTCTCCTCTCCTCTCCTCTCCTCAGGAGCTCCTCTCCTCCTATGTAACCTACGGCGTAGGTTACGTAACATACGCCGTAGGCCCTGCGTTGGTGTAACGCGGAACCAGAACCGCGGGCTGGGAGGCGTCCCCGCGGGCCAGGAATTTTTATTAAATAAATGGATCGAGCGTTGAAGACGGCGGTTAAGTTAGCAGACTCTTTTATTATGACATCCATTTATTTCATAAAAATTCCCGGCCCGCGGGGACGGGCTGGGAGAGGGCTCGGACGCGAGGCTGCGCTCCATCGGCGAGCACGGACCCCGCCGACGTTACTGTTGATGGATTGTACCGTAGACCACAGCTGCTTCTGTTTTACATTCATTATTAAATAAATTGATGTAATAATAAAAGAGTCTGCTAACTTAACCACTGTCTTCAACGCTCCGTTGTTTAAAAACGGCGTTCTTCCGTGTTTATTCTGCTTTGGTTGTTCAGTAACACCGTCCCCAGCCCCGCCCCCAGCCCTTGATGTAAGCACGTAGCCCCCGACGTAACTGGTTCTTTGAGCTGGCCCAGCAAAGACTTGGGGCTGGTGTAGCACCAGTTTTGAGAGCCAGGAGCCGGTGCTTAGGCTGTGTAAAACCAAAGAACTGGTGCTAAGTCTGGCTCTAGCCCAGAACCAGCCCTGGAACCAGCTTGGTGTAAAAGGGGTATCTGTGATCCTGCAGAGCTGCAGGGGTTAAAGGTGGAGCTGAGTGTGTGATGCTGCAGAGCTGCAGGGGTTAAAGGTGGAGCCGAGTGTGTGATCCTGCAGAGCTGCAGGGGTTAAAGGTGGAGCCGAGTGTGTGATGCTGCAGAGCTGCAGGGGTTAAAGGTGGAGCCGAGTGTGTGATCCTGCAGAGCTGCAGGGGTTAAAGGTGGAGCCGAGTGTGTGATGCTGCAGGGGTTAAAGGTGGAGCAGAGTGTGTGATCCTGCAGAGCTGCAGGGGTTAAAGGTGGAGCCGAGTGTGTGATCCTGCAGAGCTGCAGGGGTTAAAGGTGGAGCCGAGTGTGTGATCCTGCAGAGCTGCAGGGGTTAAAGGTGGAGCCGAGTGTGTGATCCTGCAGAGCTGCAGGGGTTAAAGGTGGAGCAGAGTGTGTGATCCTGCAGAGCTGCAGGGGTTAAAGGTGGAGCAGAGTGTGTGATCCTGCAGAGCTGCAGGGGTTAAAGGTGGAGCCGAGTGTGTGATCCTGCAGAGCTGCAGGGGTTAAAGGTGGAGCCGAGTGTGTGATCCTGCAGAGCTGCAGGGGTTAAAGGTGGAGCCGAGTGTGTGATCCTGCAGAGCTGCAGGGGTTAAAGGTGGAGCCGAGTGTGTGATCCTGCAGAGCTGCAGGGGTTAAAGGTGGAGCAGAGTGTGTGATCCTGCAGAGCTGCAGGGGTTAAAGGTGGAGCAGAGTGTGTGATCCTGCAGAGCTGCAGGGGTTAAAGGTGGAGCTGAGTGTGTGATCCTGCAGAGCTGCAGGGGTTAAAGGTGGAGCAGAGTGTGTGATCCTGCAGAGCTGCAGGGGTTAAAGGTGGAGCAGAGTGTGTGATCCTGCAGGGGTTAAAGGTGGAGCCGAGTGTGTGATCCTGCAGAGCTGCAGGGGTTAAAGGTGGAGCAGAGTGTGTGATCCTGCAGAGTTGCAGGGGTTAAAGGTGGAGCAGAGTGTGTGATCCTGCAGAGTTGCAGGGGTTAAAGGTGGAGCAGAGTGTGTGATCCTGCAGAGCTGCAGGGGTTAAAGGATAGCAGGTCAGAAATTCCATTAAGACCTCCGGTGACCTCGGGTGGGAAATTTAAATGTTTCCATTTTACAATAACGAAGCGTGTACAAAAGCTGAGTTTGGGAGTTTAATTTGCATTTACAACTTAAATCCAAAAATTGAGTACTTGTTCCCAGAGCCGGATTAAATAAATGCACTACACTAGGCAGAATCCCCTCCATCCATGTTATTTATGGATTGAAATCTTAAACTTACCAAAGTTACTAATAAAAGTTAATTCACATTTTACATAGCATAGTCATAGACAAGTTGTTTATTTGTATTCCAAAATAAGTCATGTGTTGTATATTAAACAGTCTATCAGACTATTTTTTTATTTTTATTTATAGGTTATTACACCGCTCTATTAAATGCTATTAAATTATCCTTATCTTATCGATTGCGAGTGTCATTGATAAGGCAGTAGTACCAGGAAATCACCAATAGGTGTCAGCATTGCTATGTAAACAGAGCAAGTATGTTGTAGGATATTGCACTTTGCAGAAAATCTTAATTAATCTAAAGGGAACACAACTCTTGTTTTAGACCCCCTTCCCCCAAACCAAAGCAAACAGTCGGAAGACAATTAAATCAAATTAAATCAAACATTTCCAATGACTTCACGTTTATCCACCAAGAATTTACTTTCTAATGTTCAGATTCAAAGTGTAGATACACTTCATATATGTAGGCCTACAACTTCTGAGACGAAAGGGTTGAAAGACAAATAAAAATGGTCAATGCAGGTAATCTATCTTTTAAATGCTCGCTGGTTAACTCTTAATTTATCTATTTAACGCTAGAAATGTTTGCATAACTTACCTTGTCATTGTAGACAACAGAGAAGAGTCTTGGCTAATGATGCAGGTTGAAGGAAACGTTGCGTTTACTCAATTAGAAGTTACACAAGCAGGTTATTCAAGCTGCCATTAGATAACCCTTTTAAATAGTTGACCGTCAAACTACCTGCCTGACTGTTATCAAAACAGTTTCCAAGGGTGTAAGACAGCAGCAATGTATTCAAAAAGTGATATTGCAGGAAAAACTGTACAAATACGCAACACACAACTCGCTCGGAATCCACGTTGGTGCTGCGGAAGGACCAGATGTGTTTAACACGGACCAGCTGGAAACACCACACACATATCCGGCCGGCATCTTTCAAAATTAAAGTCCGTTTTCAACACCACATTCAAAAATATGTGTTTAGTCGTTGCCACACTTTATTTTGAAGGCAAAAAAGTATCTTTTCCGGAATTCTCTACATGCACTTCACGCCCGTGGGACCTCCGCGAAGGGCGGGGCTATAACATTTCGCGCCACTAAGGACGAAACCATAACCTTTGTAATAGGGGGTGAAATGAATAAACCAGATACGGTTTTAATTCAGAATTTTATTGGTACGGAGAAAATATATTTATATAATATTCGTTTCTACACTTGAAAAGCGAAATATCTTTAAAAGCACTGGTACTATCCATGTTACAAAACGTTTACAAGAGTTACCCCCCCTCGATGTGGAAAAGGCCATCTGAGTGAATCGGGTAATTCCCGCGATTGATGCTCCACATAGTGTGTGTGTGTGTGTGTGTGTGTGTGTGTGTGTGTGTGTGTGTGTGTGTGTGTGTGTGTGTGTGTGTGTGTGTGTGTGTGTGTGTGTGTGTGTGTGTGTGTGTGTGTGTGTGTTGTAGTAGTAGTAGTAGTAGTAGTAGTAGTCAGTACTCGAGTTGTAAAATAATAGCAGTGACCAAAACACCTGCAGAAATACTGCAGGAATGACATAGCAGCAGTTAAATGCAGCCTTCTGTAAGCTTTAAATATCCACTGGGCTTACATCAAATACATCAAAACACAACAATAAAAAACACTTTTCTGAACTTATCAATATGACTCTGTCCTTCACAGGATAAGTAAAATGGAGCACTGCAAAAACTCAAAATCTTAACAAGAATATTTGTCTTTGTCCGAGCACCTTCAGTGCGAAGGCCCTATTGTATCTGTAGGAATTTTTCTTTCTTTCTTTTTTCTTCTGACGAAAGGAGGGCTTTTTTGCCCCCCTAAACGTGCCCAAAAAGTCACCAAATTTTGCATGCAAGTCAGGCCTGGCGAAAAATTTGATATTTAATGGTTTGCATTAATGGGCGTGGCAAAATGGCTCAACAGCGCCCCCTTGAAATCTTTGTGCCTCAAGCCCCAGAATGCAGTATGTCGTACACGCACGAAAATCGGTACACACCTGTATCATGGCGCAACTGAAAGAAAAGTCTCTTGGCGTCATGCCCGAAACCGAACAGGAAGTCGGCCATTTTGAATTAGTTGTGTCATTTTGGCGAAATTTATGCCATTCCTTGAAAGTTAATTCAGCCCGAACCGTAACGTGCCCCCAAGTGTGTTATACATCAAAATGTGCGTCTCCATCCTGCGACTACACGCATTACTTTTCTCTTTCAAAAGCGTTACCGTGGCGATGCTAGACGCCAAAAAGCGCGGCCACCCTTCATCTGGTTGGTTCAGACAGAAAAAACTTTGCGCCTCAAGTATGGAGCCAAATCAGGGCCAAAAGTTTTGCTAATTTGAAAATAAAATTTGAACCTGAAAATTTTTTTTTACAGTTTCAGTTTTATTTTTTTCAGTATCAGATCTTTTTTTCAGTTTCAAATCTTTTTATTTCAGTTTCAAATCTTTTTATTTCAGTTTCAAATCTTTTTTTCAGTTACAAATCTTTTTTTTTCAGTTTCACGTCTTTTTTTTTCAGTTTCACTTCTTTTTTTTTCAGTTACAAATTTTTTTTTCAGGTTCAGACTTTTGGCCCGGATCTGGCGTGGGGGGCGTGGCATCAACTGAGAGGGGCGTGGCATCATGAGTGACAGCAGAACAGAGAAGGCGGGGGACGTTCTTCAGTCATGTTGCCTTCAGGAATCGTAGGTTGCAGAAGTTATCAGTAGAAGTATGATTCAACACTGTATATACACCATATTCACGTGATTGGCAGTGGAAAAAACTGATATTAGTGACACATTTCTGTTTGAAAGGCTGTTTTAGACCGTACTTGGCACCAATCGCAGTATAAAAGCAATAATCTATGCCAGACTGTACAGTTCAACAGCCACACTTTAAAGTTTGACATTTCCCACTTCCACATACTACCAAGTACGGTCTAAAACAGCTTTTTAAACAGAAATGTGTCACTAATATCAGTTTTTTCCACTGCCAATCACGTGAATATGGTGTATATACAGTGTTGAATCATACTTCTACTGATAACTTCTGCAACCTACGATTCCTGAAGGCAACATGACTGAAGAACGTCCCCCGCCTTCTCTGTTCTGCTGTCACTCATGATGCCACGCCCCTCTCAGTTGATGCCACGCCCCCCACGCCAGATCCGGGCCAAAAGTCTGAACCTGAAAAAAAAATTTGTAACTGAAAAAAAAAAGAAGTGAAACTGAAAAAAAAGACGTGAAACTGAAAAAAAAAAGATTTGTAACTGAAAAAAAGATTTGAAACTGAAATAAAAAGATTTGAAACTGAAAAAAAAATCTGATACTGAAAAAAATAAAACTGAAACTGTAAAAAAAAATTTTCAGGTTCAAATTTTACTTTCAAATTAGCAAAACTTTTGGCCCTGATTTGGCTCCATACTCAAGCCCCATAATACGGTTTGACGTACATGAACGAAAATTGGTACACTCCTGTATCATGTCGCAACTAAAAGAAAAGTCTCTTGGCGCCATGGCCGAAACCGAACAGGAAGTCGGCCATTTTGAACATTCTGAATTAATTGCGTAATTTTGGAGCAATATATGCCATTCCTTCGAGAGTTAATTCAGCCCGAACCGTATCGTGAACCCAGATGTGTTATACATCAAA